>NW_027114576.1:0-1269 GCF_000696795.3 Halyomorpha halys
AGTAAAAGAGTAACTAGATCATTCCAGGTCAACTGAACACATTTTTGAATTTTACCATCTCAAATTTTACACATGTGTTGTATAGGTTGCAAAATAATTATTGATCTAAACTTATACTAAGTCGTGTCTTCCACTTCTTTGAGGCGAGAAATTCTTGCTTCCCCAAGGTTATTTATAATCAAAGATGATAATTGATATTGGACAGATAAATTCAGAAGACTTTGAAAAAAACAATTTCTAATAAATAATAACTAATAAATAAATAAATAAATAAAAAATCAAAGTTCCGCTCATTCCGGTCACATGCATAAAGATCATAAATAGGACATCTCACATCAAGCGTCTAAAAATAAATTAAAATCTATACCGCTACAACACATGAAGGGGTTTTGTACTTCGTAAAGAAATACTTGAATAACAGTTATATAAGGAATTGATTTATTCTAAAGATCCTGCTCAACCACCAGAATTTTCCCCAATTAAGGTTACCCACTTTATAGAGGATGGACGAACCCCAGGAGAGCTCCCAAACCCACAGGGTTGACTTCAGTATTCGAATAAATAATTATCAGTCATAGCCGTATTCAAACATGGGTACTGCGAGTTAGAAGCACAACATTTTACTCACTGCGCTACGCTGCTCCCCATCTAAAAGAAATAACAACCAAAAATAGAGCGTAAAAAATTATTGTTCCATTCATAACGTACTTAATTAAAAAACCTAAACACTGCCCGTTGATTTATCAACTGGTATTGGAGATACTTGAATTATTGTCATTAAAATATTCAAACAAAAATCAATATTTCTTTTTCCCTAATAATTAAATTTAAAAAAGAAATCAAATAATATTTCATAATTCATTCACTCCTATTTGCATTAGGAATTTCAAATAATTATGGTGTCAAGGATGGATGGATGTATATGTCCACATAAATGAAGTACATTTATGTGAGACTGTACATATACTTGATGGTTGTATTTTAATACTGATCTAGTAAAGTAGTATAAATATGATTAAAGTGTTTTGGTCTATCCACTTTACGTAGATTATTTACTGCTAACGAGGTGGCTGTCCATTCTGAATAGGTTTTATATAATATTATACTGTACAATTTTAAAAACTGCATAAAACATATTTTTAATAGATTATTTCATTTTTGAAACAGAGTGAGGAAGCTCAGTGGATAAGGCATGACTCAGGTTGGGGTCAGGCCATGGCAAAAATTAATGTTGGGGTGTTAGACTGTGTGTCGAACCCTTCAAAGGAC
>NW_027114577.1:0-314 GCF_000696795.3 Halyomorpha halys
TTTTAATTAAAAGTGTTTGAAAAGGAAATGATTTCCCAGAGAACTCAACTGAATGTTGTCCAGAGAGAGAGAGTGCACAATAATTTTTTTTATAACTGTTTATAATTTAATATATCATAATGAACAAATTAAATGCTTTCTAAAAAAAGATTTATAAGGATACAAGTGGTCATTTAGATGATATAAATGTTGCACAAATATTTGAGGTATACTTGCGCTCTTATGTGGAAAAACGGGGAAGGAAAAATAAAAAAAAAGTTGTTACCATCTTAAAATAAATTGAGTAGAAAAAAAATCCACATAGTGGATTTTTG
>NW_027114577.1:3060-3651 GCF_000696795.3 Halyomorpha halys
GAGAAAAAAATGGACGTTACCTGAAGAAAACTTTGATATATGTTTTTTGAATCTTTATTGCATTACTAATAAAGTTTCAAGAGTCTGCCAGTCTAGATGCTACCTGCCAAAATGTGGCTGTTCCGAAATTGTTATGTTTTGAGTTCTGTTAAGTAAGAAAAATATGTGTTATTTCATTCCAAAAAATTGTTCAGTTTTTTCCTAGGTCATAGAAAGGATTGTCATTAAACAATAAATATTGAAGTATTTAAGATGAACGCCTTTTAAAGTTTATTTTATTCCAGAAAAACGTAAAATGTTCGCTCATTTTTCATATTGAGCTTCATATCTTTAAAACTACTTGCACTAAAAACCTTTATAGAATAGTATAAACTATTAAAGTAGATTAATTTCTCTAAAATATGAGCTTCATATCTTTAAAACTATTTGCACTAAAAACGTTAATAGAATAGTATTAAGTATTAAAGTAGATTAAATTCTCTAAAATATGAGCTTAATATCTTTAAAACTACTTGCACTAGAAACCTTTATAGAATAGTATTAAGTATCAAAGTAGATTAAATTCTCTAAAATATGAGCTTCATATCTTTA
>NW_027114577.1:5861-6977 GCF_000696795.3 Halyomorpha halys
CTGATTTTGAAGATAATAAAATTAAGAAAGTTATTGTATCTATTGCATTAATAACAGTTTTAAAATGAAGAACAACGTTTTTTATTCTTTTATAAATCTAACGCTTAGGCCAATTCGGCCATTTTCAAGGAATATCTTAAATACAATTTTAAAACCACATCAATTAAAAAAAAAACTTTATGCTGGTTACCCTGCCCAGGACATTAATTTTAGTCCACAAATACACTACTTTGTCACTTCTTATTAAATTAAATTAAAAATTAACCGTGATCTAATACCAGGGAAGAGTATCCGTTATAACGTTTTTTAAAATTTATGTGGTTTTAAGATTGTCCTTGACTATTACAACATTTACTAGACAAACGGTTTAAACTTCCAACCCATTAGAAAAGACTGATCTACATGACTATTATAAGGCCTATCTGGACATACGGAGTTGAACTATGGGGCTCCACTAAACCATCAAATTCCACCCGAATTTAATCCTTACGGTCCAAAAACCTTCATAAAATCCTTAATGCTCCCTGCTTTGTCTTAAATCAAGTCATCCATCAAGACCTCAATGTCCCATATTTTGCCGATTTGCCCAGAACCAGATACCAATCCTTCCATGATAAACTTCCCAACCACCCAAACCAACTCGTTTTTAACTTGGCTTCTCCTTCATTACCTGATAATGCTCCTAGGCGTCTGAAAAGAAGATGGTCTCGAGATCTTATCTAGAAATAGTTTTGGAGTTCTATCAATGGGTAGATACTCCACATCTTTGTATACAGTTGTAAATAACAATAAATAAATTATTAAAAATAAAAAAGATTGTCCTTGAGGATGTCCGAATTTGCTGAAACGTCGGACTTATAAAAAAATTTAAATACAATAACTTTCTTAATTTTATTATATTAGAAACCAGTATGGTAAGTCATAGCTACTGGCTTACAAATTAGAAATGGAGTGATTTGTGAATAAATTGTTTTCAATAAATTTGTAGTAAGCACAACATATTATTTACTAAGAACATACTAGTTACTGCGTTTTAATACTGAGAATTAATCTTTTACAGTTATCATAAAACAGAATTAGACTGTATTATTCAGAAGGTAAACAATCCAATACCAG
>NW_027114578.1:0-513 GCF_000696795.3 Halyomorpha halys
TGAAACATACTACATATTTACTTATTGTATTATTTTGTACAGTTGTAAATTACAAAAAAAAAATAATTAAAAAAAAAAAAGTTTTTTCACCTCAAAAATGTAAAAAAAAAATATAATCAAACTTCCTAAAAAGAAAATTCGATAATTGTAGAGTATTTGGTTCACTTCGTTTATTTAGTCCACAGTTTGAATTTTTTTGGTTTAATGTCTCATATTTTAACGTTTAAATTATTAGATTAATTATTTTATATTTTCTTGTTTGAGAGTGGTTAAGTTTATTCTTAAATAAAAAAAAATTTGATCCTTTTTTTCTCTCAACTTAATTCTTTACAACTTTTCCAACGTTTCGACCCTCAGGTCATTCTCAAGGATACTTTCATATTGATGTCATTTTCTTTTTTCAAATATTAAAAACTTGTCTTCCTTCCTTCATTCACATTTGCAACTTAAAACAGAACCTACCTTCAAAAGTTTGACTCTAGTTTTTTGAAAAAAGGTTTAAATCTAGGAAAA
>NW_027114578.1:5638-6955 GCF_000696795.3 Halyomorpha halys
TCTTGTTTTGTTTTTAGCCCTGAAGAAGGCTAGAAACTCTAGCCGAAACGTCGGCAAATTAAAATAAGTTAATCATACTTATTTGTGTTTTTCATTATTAATTTTTCAGCTGTTCAACCTTTCGCTTTGAACAGCCCTGATGAAACCCTGCAAAGTGGGACGAAACGTCGAACATTAAAATAGTTTTAAACTATTTTTTTCTTTTTTTTACCGCAACCCTGACCATCTTCTTATATTTAAAAGTTTTTAGTTTGTAACTCGGAAAGGATATTTTTTTTTCATGGTTATTGTACAGCAATCGATTCATTTACTTCCGAAGAATATGAAAAAAGTATTAATCATTCCATTAAGCTATATTATATTAACAAAAAATTACAAAAACATAATATGGCTAGGGATTAGATAAAATTTTTATTCAAGACGATCAACATCTAGGTTATTACACTCTTTTTACTTTATTTATCGTCTTGTCTTTGACATTTGATAGTTGAATGTAGACTATTTCCTTTTTACACTGGTCGGTATTGGTGCATTATATTTTAGTAAAAAGTTGAGTTTCTTTCAGAAATCTTATTATTTTGTCTATGGATTCTGCTGAGTCTTTAAGGACCAATTCTCTTGTACGAGGAATTTTATTATTTTCGAAGGCTTGACGAAATGATGGGCATTCTTCAATTATATGCTTTATCGATAATGGGGAATGACAGGTTTGGCATTTAGGCTGGTCCTCTTTTGTGGATAGGGATAAAGTAGGACAAAAAAATTTATTTTTAGAAAAAACATTTCATATTCGTCTCTAGCATTGTCTAAAACTACCAAATACCATTTTATAAAAAATTAAAAATTAGAAATTTTTAAATTTTGAATTTATTCGAAGAATTATTTTTTCCCCCTAATGTCAACTTTTCATATAATCGTTCATAACTCATCTGCGTTTTATCCCATCCCTACGTTCATAGAACTGTTGGAAAGCCGAATGTCTGTTTTTTCGTCCTTTCTTTTATGAGATACTAAAAACGAATGTCATTGGCACGCATATGTTAGTTCAATTTATTTTACCAAATAATAATAATAAACGAGAAGAAGGTGGTTGGGGGTGCGGTAAAAATGAAACACAAATAAGTTGGTGTGACCTAATTAATCAGGACCTCAATGTTCCATATGTTGCTGATTTGGCCAGAACCAGATACCGTTCCTTCCATACTAAACCTCTCAACCACCAAAATCCACTTGTTTCTAACCTGGCTTCTCCTTCATTACGTAATAATCCTCCTAGGCGTCTGAAAAGAAGATGGCTTCGAGATCTTCTCCTCTAGA
>NW_027114578.1:8240-8968 GCF_000696795.3 Halyomorpha halys
AATTTTTTTCTTCTATTTATTTCTTTTGTTAAACTTTACTTATATTTTGTATCTTTATCAATTATTATGGTTACATATATACTCTTTCTTTCAATTTTCTTTTTCTTTCCATATTTCAATTTTTAAATTATTAATAACTAATATGTTCATACTTCTTTGTATTATATATCTTCATTTTTATTTTATTTCCTTAATTATGTTATTTTACCCACTTTTTCAATTACCTATGTATATATTTTATTTCCCACTTCTCTCATCACTTAATTTTATTAATTCTATTCTGTAAAATTATTCATTTTATGTAATTCTGTTTATATTTTATTTTTTATTTTCTATACTTATTGTGGTTGTTATCTTGTCCTGTTCTTAGCCCTGAAGAAGACTAGAAACTCTAGCCAAAACGTTGGCACAATTAAATAGGGTACACCAACTTATTTGTGTTTCATTTTGACCACACCCCCAACCATCGTCTCTTCGTACATCATCCTCGGTCGACTATCTCTCATAACTAATAATAATAAAGTATAGGTATATGTTTAATTTAACTAAATATAATAATATAAATAAAACTATCAATTGTGTTCATTAAATCTACATACATCCTCAAATATAGAAATAGCGAAACATTGCCTGGTCAGCTAGTATTTCTTATAAAGAGAAATATTTATAAAAACTAAAATATAAGTTGTTGTTGATTGTTGCTTAAAGGCGTAAAACCCTCTGGTCAT
>NW_027114578.1:15143-18018 GCF_000696795.3 Halyomorpha halys
CTCTTGTCAAGATGGAGTCCTAAGTATCGAATCTGTTCTTCAGGCAGAATGAAAAATATAAAACAGAAAAAAATATATATGAAAATGAGATTAGTACATATTTTTAAATAATGAAAAATAAAAAAAATCATAAAAGTGTGAAAGAAAATCATATAAAAATATATATGAGGAGAAGATAGTTGGGCGTACTGTCAGAAAACAGCACAAATAAGTTTAAAAAACTTATTTAATAATCTTTATTTATTCTGGGATTGGTCCCTTTAGAATAATTTACAGGCGTCAAAATTAGGCTTTAGAGCCTTAGAGTAAATTACAAAATAGAGATGAAATTACAAGATGTCATAAAATAAAATAATACAGTGAATTTAAAAATATACAATTAAACAACCATAATTAACAGAATATATAAAATAATAATAAAACAAATAAAATGAAACTTGACATATCATAAAACATAAGATGACTTCTGATAGTAAATAAAAATTTTAAAAAAAAATGGTAAAGAATCAAATACAATTAAACTAAAAAGTAATAAATGAAAAGCTATAATTTCTGCTAGTGTAAATATTTAAAATTATAAACGAAGATCTAAGACATAAAATATAGAAAATATATAAAGCTTTTTTGAAACTTTCAATTGTTATTCTTCCGGAATTGGGTGGACAGAAGGTAGTCGAAGATACGGGATTTGAAGATTGGAAGGGTATTAGAACTACGAATAAAGGAGCGAATAGAATTCCATAGGGATGAGGAACGGATGAGGAAAGATCTACCAAAGGCTGCGGTTCGATGGGCAGTTACATGTAAGTCTGAAGGCTGGGAGCGAGAATTACGGGAATGCACTGAGGACTTAAATTTAAGATGTACGATGCACGGCGGGATTGGGCAAATTGGATTGGATAATAGTGCCAAAGTTTCAACCAGAACTTCTAGCCTTCATCAGGGCTATGAACAAAGAGCAAGTTTACAACCAATGAATTAAAAAGAAAAAATATACAGAATGATTAAAATAAATAATTGTACAGAATGAAAATTAATAAAAATAAATTAATGAAAGTAGTAGAAAATAAAATGTATATATAAGTAATTAAATATTTAAGTACCTAATTAATTATTTCATAACATAATTAAAGAAATAAAAATTATAATAGATAATAATAAAGAAATATGAATATAAAAGATATATTATATTTCGATAAAAAAAAAAATATAATGAAAAGCTTGAAAACAAACTAAAATATAAAGTTATATAAGCAAAAGTAGTAAAATAATAACGTTAATGATTTGTCGTAGTAGGGCGAGATTACTTAAATTAAGTTGTGAAACCGTGGACAGATTACTGTATCGACAACTGCCCGGTCTGTAACTCCGTAGAAAAGGAAGATACCATTCACTCCTTGAGAACCTGTTACAAGTATAGCGAAATTATAATAAAATGTTTTCGTATCTTCTCTTCAGACTAATTATTCACTTTGTTAAAAGACTATAACTGAAGAGATCTTCATAATCATGTATGACGGGCTACGCAGAAAAGAGCTCAGTTTGTTAGTATTTGAGGGAGTAACTCAAAACCATAACAGAAATATTGTATTGTTATTTTAAAATATTGACTTGTTAAAATCATTGTTTTTTTTTTTACGTATTTTTTTTAATTGTATTATTTATATATTTTAGTTAAAATTCCACAGGGACTTCGACAAACTGATGTCTTTCCATTGTCTATATGTATTGTTTTTCTTTAATAATCTGTATTATGACTGACAATAATGTTTATATTGGAGGAAGATAGTCCAGGTGGCAGTCAATAAAGTCATCTTCTTCCAGTATGAATAATGTTTATAAACATCGGTTAACAATAACATGTTACGTAAGATACATTTTATAAATATTAAATGACAGAAGTGATTAATTTATGATTTTTTTTTTTAAATGATAAATAAAAACGATTTTTTTTTTTTTTTTTTTTATTATAAAATTCATCTAATCTCAATATTCGAGTAGTAAAATTACATTCTTCTAAATGAAGTTAATTTAATATATATAAATAGTTAACCGTATAATTTCAAATTATGGAAAAGATGGTTTGGGTTGCAGTTGAAAGAAAACATAAATGGTTTATAACCATTTATTTTTCGAAGTTTCGTCCCAATTTGTAGAGTTTCATCAGGGCAGTTCAAGTTGATAGCTTTAGAGACTTTAGAAAAGTCTCTTTCTTATGTCTCTAAAGCTATAAATGCAAAACTTTCAGTAAGTGTTAGTTCTTATCTTCCATCCCTCCGAGATGCTTGAGGCCATCCAAAAGATACAAGAATATATTGCCAGCATTTACGCATGGGCGTCTAACAATGATTTGAAGCTGAATGCCAAAAAAACGAAGGCCATTTTTATCGGTTCCAAGCGCCTCCTTCAAACCCTCCCTCACTCTCCTCTACTATTCCTTGACAACCAACCGATTCACTTATATCCTACAATAAAAAACTTTGGAGTCACCTTTGATCAATACCTCTCCTGGAATAACCACATTTCCCAAATCACACGCAAATCCATAACTGTACTCAAACAATTCCTAAGATTTCGTGATTCCATTCCTCAGAACACTCGTCAGATCCTAGTATTCTCTCTTGTCTTTCCCCACTTCGACTACGGTTCCTTGGTCAATGGAGAGCTATCTGCAGGACTAGAGTTGAGACTGAAGAGACTCATGAATTGTTTTGTAAGATTTATCTTTGGGTTCCCTAGGCGCTCTCAAGTCTCCCGCTGGTATTCCAAGTTGAAGTGGCTCTATCCAACCTCCCGAAGGCAATACCTCCTTGGTGCTTTTCTATTCCAAGTTCTTAACATCAAAAAACCTACCTATATCTTAGATCTGCTCACT
>NW_027114578.1:18539-20185 GCF_000696795.3 Halyomorpha halys
TATTAAATATTTCTATGATACAGCCGGCAATTACTTTAATAACTCAATAACTGATATAGAGCCAAGACGCCAAATGCGAGTGCACATGCACTGATAAGCCCTAAACCTGAATCAAGTCCTTATATTCTTATCCCGACCTCTCGTCAGCATCTCAGTATCACCAATCTCTCCCAACCAGTCAGTCAGTATTCTCATTAGACTCATAATGTTATTTAGTGTTAAAGTTTATAATAATTTTAAAATATTTGCTCATTGTAATTATTTGACAAATAAACATTTTTTTACGATTATTGGAGAAAGTTACCATAATTTAGTATTGGATCTCATTGAAAATAATAAAATTTTGATAAGACAGGACAATAAATCCAAAAAAATCTAGTACTGCGCGCGCATCATGCTATCCTGCGTAGATCAGTGTTTAAGTTATTGCTATTTTTGTGATTTTCGTAATAAAATTATTTTATAAAGACTAACGAAGAAGAAAATTATGAACATAAAAATTTTATTTTTCTGTTACTAAAAAGTCCATATTATTTTTTTTAATTCTTGAGACATGTATTTATTGTTTAAATAAATCAATTGGTATCCATGTTAAATCTCAACACTCTTTATTAGGGGTATTCATGATCTTTAGTTTAACATGTTAAATGGAGAAATATTTCCTTCTTTTAGCATGTTAAAACGATATAACATATAACGGGTTGAGAGTCTGTTACTAGATCTGTTAAATGGAGAATGACGTCACGAAACAGACCAGCTGAGCTTGTCACCATTTTATTTGTTGTATTAGGTTACTTACTCGTTGTTTGTATTTTTTTTTCTTTTGTCTTGTTTTGGACTTTTTAAAAAATATTATCAGTAGCCAAACTTTTACTCAAATTCCACTTTTCACTTATTTTAGGCATGATGTAATAAATTACTGTAACTTAGAAATAAACAATAACATGAAGTTTTGGAAGGAAAGGTTACTAAATCCGCTAGGAGCTCTTATCCATTAATCATTTAACATGACTTCAAATAGTTATAACATTTAACATGGTAAAACATTTTACATTTAACACAATATCATGAATTCTCCTATTATATCATTAATCCAATTCACCAGTCCAACGTTTCGGCCAATTCAGCCATCGTCAAGGACAATTTAACAATTAACAACTTATTATACATTCATTTGTATCAATTTTAACAAGAACATTATTATTAATAATTTAACATACCTTAAATATAAATTTACAGCTCACATCCAATTATTTAAAAACATTTTGCAGGCCATATTCTGCCCAGGTCATTAATTACAATTCAAATTGCCCTATGAAACAATAAATGAATAGTTCGATTCTCTATTTATTTATTGTTTATTAATTATTAATTAATAAAAAGCTTACCTAAGTTTATGTCTAGTTACCTATTTTGTCACAATATCATTTATTTTAGATCAACTATCGTATAAACAAACTATTCTTAACCTTCCATACTTATAATTAACTTATTTCAAATTTTATTTTGGTCGAAATTTACATTTATTTTATTATTTCTATATTTATTATTCTATCAGTGGGTAGATTCTCCACATGTTTTTATCATGTCACTATGTCACCTACAGCAAATTTACTTGTTGTATATATGTGTATACAGTTGTAAAT
>NW_027114578.1:20998-24197 GCF_000696795.3 Halyomorpha halys
CTTATGTCTAGTTATCTATTTTTTAAAACTTTTAATTATAGATCAACTATCGTATAAACAAACTATTTTTAACCTTCCATTCACTCAAGTTAGGCTTATAATTAACTTATTTCAAATTTTATTTTGGTCGAAATTTGCATTTATTTTATTATTAAAATTCATATTAAAATTAATTGTAAATAGGAACATAAAATTTTACCCATATTTTTAATCTCTGCATAGTGTTGCTTCAATTTCTTTTATTCGTTTTAAACTTTATAGTACAAAATTTCAAATTTTAAGTTTTCGAAGGACATGTTTGAAACGATAAATTAATAGAGAATAATATTAATTATTAGTAAGATTACCTTACCTTATGTCTAGTTATCTATTTTTTAAAACTTTTAATTATAGATCAACTATCGTATAAACAAACTATTCTTAACCTTCCATACACTCAAGTTAGGCTTTTAATTAACTTATTGCAAATTTTATTTTGGTCGAAATTTACATTTATTTTATTATAAAAATTCATATTTTATATTAGAACATAAAATTTTACCCATATTTTTCATAAATTTATTTTTCTTAAAATCTCTGCATAGTGTTGGTTCAATCTCTTTTGTCCGTTTTAAAATTTATAGTGCAAAATTTCAAATTCAAGTTTTCGAAGGACATGTTTTGTGATTCCCGGGGTCCAAAAAACTAAATCTCGCCAAATGAATTTGTTAACGAGTTCATTGACTTCAATGTCTATATGTACTCAAACATGGCACCAAAAATGTGAGCAAAACTATTTGAATTCACAATAATATTTTCTAAATTTGTCACGAGCCATGTACACAAATAGAAATATGGTACCATTACCTTCACCTATTAGTTACATACTTACTAATTGGGACTGTTTATTACGACATCCCTAGTGAAGGTCTTAAACAATTCCTGACAATCTAAAGCTATTACGAAATATCATTAGATTAGGTGAATGATACTTTGGCTTCATATATTACAACTTGGGAAATCCAACCTCATCCCGAAGACTGAATAGGCTTGGCTGCTGCAGGACAGTTTGTTATTAATTATATATTTATCTATTTCGATTATTGACATTACTAAAGTTTTATTAATTTTCATCTTCATCTTTTTCTCAACATAACTTGTTTTTCTCCATCAGAAGTTAATTATTTATTTTATTTATTTATAAATGTCATTATTTTTGTGAGTAGCTTTTGTAAATTTTTTTTTGTTTGTATTAAAAAAAAATTTTTTTAGATGTAATACTTTTTATTTATAGATAGATATTACAATCTGCCACACAGTTGTGGGCAATAGGTAATAGTGACGAATGATCTCATACATACTAAAATAAATTAAATAAATGAATAAAAAAAAAACTCTCTTAAAATATATACAAACAGAAGAATAAACAAAATGGACATAACAAACTATCTTTATGAAAAATAAATAAATAAAATAACACAATGATAAAATAATATAGTCTCTAGTCACATTTACACTCTAATATACAATACGCGTCTTAAAAATTTATTATATTTTTTATTTTTATGTTGTTTTTTAATGGGAGCGCTGTTGCACTACGGTAAGGTGTCAATGCTACCAACTCCATGGACCCGGGTCTGCGATTCGACCCCGTGGGTCATGGAGCTCTTCTGAGGTCCACCCAGCCTCATAAAGTGTGTATTTGGGAAAAATCTAGTAGTTGAACTTGCTCTTGAAAATATCACCCTTGTATAACCGTTGTTCTAGAAACAGTGTTTCCTTACAAAGTACTGAACCCTGTATGGGTCGTGCGGGTTTATATTATTACTTATACATTGTTTATTTATATTTCATCGTTATTATTCGCAATTGCTCAATATTTATAGCGTTGCAAATAATAGTTAAGGGTATCTTTTCCACGACACTATACCCCCCTTCCCATATAATTAATTTTTTTTATTTATTGTAATTTTTAACTGAATAAAAAAACAAAAACACAATAAGTATTGTGACAAATATTCAGAAAACATGATAATATTGGGAAGGACCACCCAATGCTTTAAATTAGAAGATCTCGTCGCCATCTTATTTTCAGACGTTTCGGAGGATTTTCAAGAATCGTTAAGGATGGGAGATTAAAAACTAATGGGTTTGGGTGGATAAGGATTTTGGTATGAAAGGAGGAATATCTATTTCTGGCGCAGTGAGCAACTGATAGGGTTTTGAGGTATTTATGGATGAGTTTATTTGTGACGTATTAAGTCCGTGATAAGTTCTTATTACGTCACATATCAATTGTTAATTTATGTAGCCATGTCGCCCAAATACATATGACTGCTATAATACACAGCATACCAATCAATCCATGATCGGCCATATATACAATACATATACTTACATTATATGATAATAATTTAATTTTCTTTACCTTTTCCTTTTACAATCAATACTCGTCTACACACTAAAATACAATTACAAATATTATAATTTTTTTTTATTTAACAAATTTATTCTCCCTAATTCACTCTCTTAGACCTTCTCCAGTGATCCGCTATCCACGTTCAATCCGTTAAACAAATTTAACGAATTTATCATTAGATAGCAATGAGAAATCAAACCAAAGACAATAGTCATAGCAGTAGATCAGTTAACAGGAAAAGTAACACATGAATATATAAATTTAGGAAAAAACTCAACAAAAAGTTGGTTAAAAGGAATTCTTCAATGAATAGATAAGTAGATAAGGACTCCTCCACGCTTCCGATTACCTGTCCATGTCTATTTAACCTATCGTCTTGAACAGTCCTGAAGAAACCCTGCAAAGTGAGGCGAAACTTCGGGCAATAAATAGTTGAAATCTATTTTGTTCTTTTTTGACCGCAACCCTCACCATCTTCTTCATATTTTAAATTATACGGTCAAATATTTAAATATATAAATTTAAAAAACAAACTAATATATAGATTTTAAAAAGAAGTTTACCCACACTCATACGGCCACTTATGCCGACGACACAGCCATTTTAGCCAAGCATGGCGACCCAGCACAAGCCTCAGAACAATTACAAATACACCTAGCTCACATCCATGATTGGTGTAACAAATGGAAAACAGGGATAAACATTGAGAAATCAGTTCAAATAACTTTTACGCTCCGTCGTGGTCTATGTCCTCCTGTTTTTCTAAACGAGCAAAGTTTAACCCGGACAGACACAATAAAA
>NW_027114578.1:26157-27126 GCF_000696795.3 Halyomorpha halys
AATATTAACCATATTACATAGAACCATAACTACCCTAAAACAATTCATTAGAATCCGTTATCTCTTCCCACTTAAGACCCGTCAACTCTTAGTTTTCCCCCCACTTTGACTATGATAGCCTGATGGACTCTCGTGTAATCTCGAATCTGAACTTAAACATCTTATGAATTTCGCTGTACGATTTATTTTCGGGACCACCAGAAATATGCACATAACCCAGTATCACACCTAGCTGAAGTGGCTCTATCCATCCTTCTGATCCCAGTATTCCCTAGCTTCCTTTCTATTCCAAGCAATTAGTAATCAACGCCCCTCCTATATCCTAGAAAACCTGCAATTCAAATTCTCTGTCCAATCCCGTACTGCCAGGTCCTGTTTATCTGACATCTACCCAACACCTCACCGAACAGCTGCGTTGATCATTTTTTACCCGAGCTGTATATCTCTGGAACTCTATTCCCTCTAACACACATCATGTTTTAACCCTTCCCTCGTTTAAAACCCTTCTATTTAACTACCTTTTACTTCACCGAACTAATCCAATATTATAATAATACAGATATTTTGTAGCAACATTTCTGTTTGGTTTTTTTATATATTAAGTTAGTTTATTAATTTTTTTTTTCATTTCTATATTTAAAATTTTTTATTTACAACTCTAATATAAGTTAAAATTAAAATTACCTTTTTTAATTGTTCTAAAGGGACCTAATCCCAGAATAATAAACTATTTTTCATTTCATTTCATTACTTCGAGTACATTGTGACATATTTACAGACATATATGAAATGATAACAAAGTAATAAATATGTAAAAAACATTACAAAAAATATAAAATAAAATATGAAGTAAACTAAAATTCCTAATGCATTTACGATTTGATGAAGGTTGGTCGAAACTACCTATTATCTTTCGACTCTTTGAGAGTTGTAGCACTATAGAAGGGTGGCTGGATGGAACGAAGTCAT
>NW_027114578.1:28336-30820 GCF_000696795.3 Halyomorpha halys
ACTACACTCCAGTCTTCCTTTGGGTTAATTATCGTAATTTTTGCCTCCAGCTAAAATTTTTGAAATAATAAAACGTACGTTCCATATGAAATGAACCAGTAAATGAAAGTAGAACTGAAGGAAGCTGAACTCCGGCCATGAAGGATCTCTTTCGGAAATACCGATGACTGCAGTTCGTGTCGTAAGACAACTTGCTTGCTCAATAGGTCACTGGTTCAATTTTGTATTCCACAACCATTATCTAGTTATTGTAAATAATTGGCTACCATTTATCAAATATCCCATTACGATTCGTTCAACAGTTGTTTTCAGAAGCACAATCCTCGAATATTCGGGATAGAAAACGATACCCGAGACACGAAAAACCAAAATAGAAATTATCATAAATTAATTATTTACCTTAACGCTCCTTACTTTGTCACAAATCAAGTCATCCATCATGACCCCAATGTCCCATATGTTGCCGATTGGGCCAGAACCAGATACCGTTCCTTCCATGATAAACTTCCCAACCACCCAAATCCACTTGTTTCTAGCCTGACTTCTCCTTCATTACCTAATAATCCTCCTAGGCGTCTGAAAAGGAGATAGCCTCGGGATCTTCTTCTCTAGAAATGTTATTGGAGTTCTATCAATGGGTAGATTCCAAACATGTTTGTATCATGTCACTATCTCACTTTTAGCAAACTTGTTGCATATATGGTTATGCTTGATATAAGATATGCAAGTAGTGTCTAAAAAATTATATCATACATATCTTCTTACCTACATGATATTATATTAGTCACTGTTTTCAATTTACTACCATAGAATTCCACAAATATCAATCAATTAAAAAAATTTTGTACTATTTAATTATCAGTTATCATTTTTTATCATTTATGTTTAATTCAATATTTTATATAATTCTAAATTTGTTTGTATACTATTCCTTTTCAATTGTATGTTACTCTAAATGTTGTTGTTATCTCTTCTGTTCTATAGCCCTGATGAAGACCTGAAACCCAGGTCGAAACGTCGGCATAAAATAAATAAATATTGTTTTGTTTATTTATGTTCTTCTTTGCTGACCGCACCCCCCGACAAACTTCTTCAAGCATTAATCTACGGTCAACTATCTACATCTCATTATAAAATTTATTATCTATTTCGTGTATGTCACAGGCTAACTCTATTTGTGCGGGAATTGCCCCATTAACAAATAAATAAATTATTATTATTATTATCAATTTTATTACTATTTAATGGTTTCTTTATATTAATACTGCCATTTTTATTATTACTTATGTGGTTGTTTTGTATTATAGTATACCATTAAGTTAAAAAGTAAATAGCTCATCCGATATTTACAAGTATAATTTCATAATTTTTACTATTATAGTATTTTGTTTTATTTCTTTTTCTCGTATTCTTCATTTAACTTTTAGATTGTTCGAACTATGAAATCTTACTACACGATCTTCATAAACTCATCTTATAGCTCTTCTTAAGCTTAACTTTTACTAATGACGGATTATGTTAACCCTGTAGACCTAAGTACAAGAGACAATGAATGTTACGTAAATGACGTAATTGTTTTAGACTGCTAGTAATTGAGAAAGACCTTCACTAGCGCTGTCTATAGCTAACTGCCTTAATTAGCAATAGGTGAAGGCTATATTTCTATATTTATGTTCCTTAAACCCTGGCAAATATTATCTTATTTAAGTAACTTTTTCTAGATGTAAATTTGATGACGAGTCTTTTATTCAAATAGCTTTAAAAAATGTCCCAGCTAGCTATATCCAAATAACTTTTCATTTGAAAATTCTTTGACTATAAATCATTCTGTAAAATTATTAATCTCTTATTGAAATCTATTAAAATTCACAAGATTAGTATTAGATGGTCTTGCAGTTTATTTTCATAAAATAAATAAATTCTTTTGCATATTATCAGAAGATAACAAAAAAGGAAGTTCATAATATCGTATGGAAATATTTTCAATATTATTTTTTATTTTATTTATTTATTTTTTCTGAAGTGTACATCCAGTATGGTCCGACCAGATAACACTTTTCAGTAGGTACCTAAAATAACATACAGTAATAATAAACATAAATGAAAGATGAGTAAGTTATAGTTTTGATTATTAGGCCAGAACTGTACAATATGAATTAATTTCTTTGATTTTTTGAATTTTTAGCGTGAATGAAAGAAGTAGGTGCCTACCTAGCTAGTGTGACGTACTTTAATAAAAATGATTTATTTCTGCCGACGTTTCGATCTGAATTTCAGGTCTTCATAAGGGCTAAAAAAGAGATAGCAACCATCATTCAGAGAAACATAAAAATTAGAAGAAGTAAATAAATTCAAAAATTTGGAAATATACATAACAGCAAAATAAAAAAGAGTTGATTGATAACAATGGAATTAGACAGTTTTTTTTTTTTACTTTATTTAGTTTATTCACAACTATAAAAGTATTTTTACAATCAGCGAATG
>NW_027114578.1:34885-35184 GCF_000696795.3 Halyomorpha halys
ATATAACATAATTTTTCTTAAAACATTAATTTACATTTTCAATATAATTTAATTAACATTTATTACTAATTATTCTGCTTACAGTTTAGTGTATAGACTGAAGTTGATTGTAAAAGGAAACTGTGGGAGAAAAAACTGTTTTCTTTCTATTTTATTATATGTAATTTATATATGTCCGATCATATATTGATTAGTATGCTGTGTGATACAGCAACCCGATGTATTTGGGCAGCATGGATGAATAAATTATTTCTCTTCCTGATGAAGAATAAATAATGTTTTGTTTATTTGCTGATCGA
>NW_027114579.1:0-1215 GCF_000696795.3 Halyomorpha halys
CGTCTGAAAAGAAGATGGCCTCGAGATCTTCTCCTCTAGAAATGTTATTGGAGTTCTATCAGTGGGTAGATTCTCCACATTTTTGTATCATGTCACCTACAGCAAATTTACTTGTTATATATATGTGTATACAGTTGTAAATAACAATAAATAAATAATTAAAAAAAAAAAAGATATTACTCTCAGCAGCTCTCCAGAACTAATCCTCAAAGGTTAAAATGTGAAATGGAATCCTGCCAGTGAAACAGTACCTGGGAATTCACCTAGATCGCCACCTTATCTGGACTCACTATATCAACATCAAACTTACTCGAACCTTCGCAAGGTTAGCATGCTTTACCCTATCCTAAATAGGAAATCAAAATTAAAACCAGAAACCACTATTTTTTTTTAAAACAATTTTCAGGTCACTACTGATGTACGGCTATGAAGTCTGGGGAGCAGCATTCTTTACGAAAAGGAAAAAATTACTATCTTTTCAAAATAAAGTACTAATAATCGCAATGTATGCTCCTTGGTTTGTAAAAACTAGCCAATTGCATTGGGAATTGTAAATGGAGTCAATTTAGGATTATATCAAAAAACGATTCGTGAAGTTCCATTCCCAGTTACCGACAGTTAAAGGAGTAGTGACCTAGAACTTGGGAAACCCAACCTCAACCAGAAGCCCAGGCTGCTGCAGGATATCCTGTTGTAAATTCCATATTTATCAATACTATTGTCGTTACTTTTATTTTTTATTGTTTTCAAATTAACTTTTTTTTTTGTTATTTTTCCTATAAAAGGGTAAAACCAACGAATTTCCTTATTTTTGTTATTAACTTTACTTTTCTTCCTTATTAAAAATTATTATTTTTATCTAAACTTTTTTAAATTTATAACGTTGAACATAGTTAAGGATGTCTTTTGTACGAGAGTATACCCCTCATAAACTAATTGTTAAAAAAAAAAAAATGTAATGTATCAACAATGTAAAACTGTGGTTATTGGTGTTTTAAAAAAAAAAAATGTTTTTTCTATTCATTTCTTATGGTATACTTTACTTATATTTTGCCTCTTTATCAATTATTATTGTTACATATATTTTCTTCCTCTCAAGTTTCTTTTTCTTTCCATATTTAAATTTTTAAATTATTAATAACTAATATGTACATACTTCTTTGCATTATATAACTTCATTTTTATTTCATTTCCTTAATTATGTTATTTTACCCA
>NW_027114580.1:0-2953 GCF_000696795.3 Halyomorpha halys
ACATTTTATTTTAAATTTAAAGTGAGATATTTTTATTAGTCTCATTTTTCGATTAAATTTTATCAGCACTGGATACTGATAGTAGCATCTGTGATGATTCTGTCAGAATAAAATATCAGTTAAATTCCGGTTGGATAAAATAAAATAAAAGTCTGGTACTAAGAAGGAAATAAAGATTTACTTGGTTATAACTTATGAGGATAATTTTCTTTCTGCTGAATGAGGTCTGACCAGGGAGCTAGCCTGGACAAAAGACATAGTGGACATAGGACATAGGACTGTAAAGCATAGTGGTAATTTTTTTCAAACCTCTAAGTTTAACTGTTAAAGAGGGTTCATGATTATTTTGCTCATCACTGAAATTTTTATTGCTGCAAATCAGATTATGTTTATAAGTATAAAATATGCATCGAGTCCTCAAAAAATTTATTGTTTTAAGAATAATATTTTTTGTTTTGATATATTTTTTGTTGTGAACAATTACTAATCAATTATTGATCCTAAGTTCCTAGAATATTGATGCCAGGTTAGTTTTTGAACGTTTCATACTGGAAGAATGAGTAATACTATTTACTGAAATTGTTCATGGCATTGTATTGGTGTTCCTTTATTTGTATTAATAAATTCCATAGAACAGGAAAAGCATATAAAGCTATCACAATAGAGATGATTTTACTCCCAAAACTTGTTAGAATGAAAATGGAAGATAACAGAAGTTTCGTTAGAGTGCAGAAAAATTTGCCAAAATGCTCTGACATTTCTGGTATTCAGTTCCCCTCTTAAAAAAGTTATAAGGGATTTTGGCATCTAGAGCGCTGTAGCCCTTTTAAATACTTATATTTGCCGATGATAATGACATTGTAGCGACCCTGCTATGATTTACTGGATACCGCTCAAACTATCTCTAAAACAGTTACCGTCTACAAGGCTCAATCTAACTCTCTGTACGTGAACCACTATTATCATCACACAAACATCGTACATACAAGTGTGTCCACGCTGGGGGTCAGGGCCCTGGCTGAGCCTTTGAAATTATTTTAGGGTGGGGGGAGGTAGTTGTAAAATCAAGTTTAGGGAAGGGCTAAAAATAGTGTAAATGTTACTTTAAAACAATTGCATAAACTTCTTCCAATAATATTGTAAAATTGAATGAACTGGAAAAGTGATTGCAGAGCTCTCAGCACTCAACACGGTTGTCAAGCAGACCTAAGGTAATGATTCAAATTTAGGGACCACCATATGAAGTGATGATGCATTTGTTTTTCATTTGGATATTGACCACTCTCTGGTGACATTTATATTCGAAAATTGCCACAACTAAGGAGAAAAGTCATCATTACAAGCTTCAAGGAGGAGGAAGGTGAATATTTGTGAGGAGATAGGGGAATGTGGATAACCCACAAGGTCTTGGGGCAGGGGGAGCCCTGAGGTCTAGGTTAGGTGGGCACCTCTGGTATATACATAGTTTCTTCAACTTGACTTGTATATAATGAGTTATTATAATATTATATTTCTAAATTATTATTTGAATCAATAATAATTACTATAGAATCTTCTGATCCACTAAAAGCTGATGTCTTAGACATAGCATCTCTAAATTGTGTTTAGTAGAGTTAACTGAGCACAAACTTGGCAAACTAAAGTGTGAATTTCCCCTTATGGGATATCTCCTCCTTAGGAAGCAGTAGGAATCTATATAAATAGTGGATCGGTATATTATAATGCTATTTTTGAAAATGTATAATGGATTTTTACTTCACTCCTGCCTTCTCTGGATCCTTCCTCCTTTCTAAACCTTGACTTCTTTTCATAAAGTACTACAGCTATTTCCAGTAGGACTTGCTATCCCCTTCACGACCGAAGGCTAGTTCCCTGCAGAGTGAAGTTTCTATCCTGCAAAGATTTATGGCTAGTCCCTGTAAAACTCATCCTGTCAAATCATCTCCTAACAAGCTATGTAACCTATATGAACACGCATTGTGGTAGATACTGATGTAAAGTACCTCTCATCTTCAATTGAAGTCAGAACTAACTAATTATACTCGCCCACCTCGACAACATAAATGGAAATTACATTGTGGCAATATGTTAAGCAAATACAGCCTTGGCAACAAAGGCAGCAGCAGAATTTTGTCTCAACATTAACATCCCCAAGATGAAATGCATGCTGCTGAAACAGCTTAAGATTGAGAGGGTTGATGATTTTTTTTCTATCTGCATTTTATGATGGATATTCAGAAGTGTCCAAGAAATGCCACAGAATCGGAAAAGGTGAATAAATATAGAAATTATGGCATTATTTAATGACCTGAGTGTGTGCCAATTCATCAGACTTGCAAGACTATACTGTGTAGTGCGTGTCCTATGGGTGGATAATAAAACAACCCTACAGAGGGCTATGAATGAATCTCCATATGGATAAAAATGAGTGGAATGCCATGTTTGTGCTGGCAAGACTGTGTGTCTGCTGGTATGAATAAACTGCTTGATGTTAGAAATTAAAAGGTAGCAGCAATTTACAGATAAAACTGGTGATCTATGCTGGAGTAGGAGCAAAGCCTTAAATGATTAAGATGAAAAGATACATAATAATAATTATTATTTGTATTAATAATGCTTTTTCAGTACGCGTTTATACATTCCACTTTCAACTCATATATATTTGTATTTATTGTTAACATATTTATTTAAGTTTGGGAAGCATTGTTATCTAGCTTATTGATTATAAGACATATGTACTTATATATATTATTTCCTTTTGATGTAACAATATTAATAATTATTATCGTCTAATACTATAAGCAAATTTTAGAATAGGTTGTAATTTACTGTAATTTAATGTAAATTACACATGATTTTAATTTATATTATAAAATGCAGCATAACTTAAATCAGTGTGGTCTTATTTAGTATTATTTTTTTACAGGGAAGCGTTTCAAACTTCACCATTAGA
>NW_027114581.1:0-446 GCF_000696795.3 Halyomorpha halys
GAGAAGACGGCCCAAGATTATATTTTAGTCATTTTAAAAATCAAGATAAAATAAAAGATGTTAAATAGCAAATTGAAAAATATGTTGCGTAGTGACCATCACACTAACTTCTACTTGCTCCTTTACTTTGAGATGAAATTAGTCTTATATCTTAAAACAGCTATTTCTTCATTATTCAACATCAAAATATGTTTCATTTATTAACCCGGGACGTTTTACAAGAAAAATATAGAATAGGTTATATTCTATTTGGAAGTTTTGCACCTAAACAAAAATTAAAATAATTAAATTCCTAAAAAGAAAATCCAGAAATTTATTTTATATATATCCATTGTATACCAATAATAAAAGATTTTTTTTTTAATAAAAACATATTAAAAGTATTTGAAAACTCTTATTTGTCGAATTATATGCCCTAAATGAAAGAATATTATTGGACATACTTA
>NW_027114581.1:526-892 GCF_000696795.3 Halyomorpha halys
TCAACTCTATGATATTCTCTTTATTCGACTCTCTCATAACTCCCTTCCTCAGTGATCCGCAACAGATAGACATTCAATTCATTAGGCACATTCAGTTTAAATTAAACGAAATTATAAATAAATATAAATACAGAAACATGTCAGTAATAAAAAATCTCACAGCTGTAGAACAATTAAAAAACAAATTAATATGTTAAACGAATTAATTAATAAATTAAACACATATAAATAAGTTAAAAACCTTTTAAAATAGATAAGTAGGATAAAAACTAATATCAAAAAATGAACAATATGAAATATCGTCATAAATAATTCTCATGCAGGTGATAATGTATTATGCCAGGGAGACCAAGATAATATTTTTTT
>NW_027114581.1:4290-4912 GCF_000696795.3 Halyomorpha halys
TCAGAGAAAAAAACAAATACATATTTTGCTATATATCGAGGTTTTGGTCATTCCCACAACAACAAAATGATAAATGTCGTTAAATAATTTAGCCACATCTGCACCGATAACTGTTTTCCAAGAAGGGATACTTCTCAACAAACAAAGGGGACCTCTGCAAGGGGGCGTTGAAACCAATGAAAAATAGGATTCCAAAAAGGCGACGCCCCTTTTTGAATCAAGTGAGGGCAGAGGTAAAGAAAATACAGAGATTGAAGAAGCGGTAGAGGGACAGAAGTAAGAAGACGGGCTAGAGAAGAGAAGTCCTAAGAAGGGCTCTTCAGAAATGAAACTCCATGGCTTAGACGTCACCGATGGCTACGACAGCACTCACGTCAAAGACAACCACGACATGAATCATCCAAAGCAGAAGCTATTAAGATATATAGATAAGATAGGTAACAATTCAATATTTTATGGCAAACCAATTATCTGAATCATTTTAATAGCATCATGGTATATAAAGACTTATCAATCATTGTAAATAAATACTTAGTTCCTTTATGTAGTTTATTTACTATCATATTACACAGTACCACCCTTATTATATCATATGATTAATGGTAACAACATTTTATAAATA
>NW_027114581.1:6993-7880 GCF_000696795.3 Halyomorpha halys
TACGTAACATTTATCCTAGCTTAAACTACCTTATTGTATCTTATTGTTGTAATATTCACAGTTTTATTTTTATCTTTTTAGCCCTGATTAAGCCCTGCAAAGTGGGACAAAACGTCGGACACTAAAATAGTTATAAACTATATGTTCTTTTTTTACCGCAACCCTGACTATCTTCTTATAATTATAATAATCATTTTGCACGCCTCAATATAAATTAATTAATTAACTTTGGATAATTTCCTTCAGCGATTATCCTGGCATCCCGACCAGATCTCGAGACAGTACATAGCAATTTATATAAAACTTTATTCCCCATAACTCAGAAAGTATTTTATGTTAATTTATGTATGTTTAAAAAAAAAGCATCGAAATGACAACTTTAATAACTCAAATATATAGTAATGAACTAATGTTTTAAACGCATTTTATGAAGGTTCTCATGAAAACCGCTACACTTTATCTTAGTTCTCAAAAAAAAAAATCACAAACAATACAAATACATCTCAAATGATCGTTTGAAAGGCTAATTATAAAGTATAATATTATAAGCTATAATATTATAAGTATAATATTATAAGCTATAATATTATAGCTTGTCATCAAAGCTAAACACAAGAAACAAAATCTAGATTTGAAAAAAAAGTAGAAAATAGTAGTACCCAATCTTTAGACAGCCACGGATCATAAAAGCAGAAATTTAATTATGTGCTGACCATCCCCAACTTAGGGCAAAGTGAAACACAGGAAAATCAGTTTGTATAAAAGAGCATTTTGGGAAACTATTATAATGCATATACCTGTTAAAACTGTTCAACACTCAAAAATCAGAAAAACAATATAACTGCTCTAAAAATAAGTAAGTAGGATAAAAACTAATATCAAAAAAT
>NW_027114582.1:0-614 GCF_000696795.3 Halyomorpha halys
TGGAAGCTCCAAAAGTGCCAGGCTAAGAATTATTAATGAAGGAATAAGATGCTGAGGGGTGTGGTCACAGGAAAACAAATAATAGGGAACTACTATTTATTTACCGACGTTTTGCTCCACTTTGTAGACCTTCATCTGGGCTGTTCGAGTTGAGAGATTTCAAAATAGTGTATGTATGTGTATAGCACTGTTTCGAAATCTCTCAACGGGAACAGCCAAGATGAAACACTACATAATGGGGCGAAACGTCGGAGAGTAAATTGTTGTTAATTACGTTTTAAATGATGTAGAGATAGTTGACCGTAGATGAATAAGAGAAAATGTTCAGGGTTAAAAAAAACATCAGGGCTATAAAACAAAAGAAATAACAGCCATAATACTGTGAAACATACAAATAAAATTTAAAATAAATAATAGACTAACAAATTTGGAAACATATTTTATATTTATTTCCAAATTTGTTAGTCTATTATTTATTTTTATGTTTCTCTGTATGCTAGCTGTTATATCTTTTGTTTTATAGTCCTGATGAAGACCAGAAAATCAGGTTGAAACGTCAGCTCAAATATTTTTTTTGTTTTGCTGACCACACCCCCGACCATCTTTTCCCCATA
>NW_027114582.1:2647-3242 GCF_000696795.3 Halyomorpha halys
ACAATTGGCATAAGCTGCTGTAGAAGGCAGGATTCGACACTGGGTTGTAGTCGTGCTAGTAGTAGTAGCAGTTTTCATGATATTTGCTAAAATAAATTAATTTCTAGTCGTTCGGACAAAATTCTTATTAATATGAAAATATCATAAAAACCACTACCCCTACATAGATAAATGTTATGATCTATTTTATAGTACATTCAAATATCTATAATTTTATTGCCGACATACATCCGTATGTCCAGTAATTCCTATAGATATAGTTTTTCATAAAGTAAACAACTCTAAATCAATATTTTGTGAATTAAATAATTTAATAAATTTAAATAATGTTCTATCAGGTTTTATTGTGTTGTAGGTACTTTCAAAGGCATGGAATGCCAAATGATTTTTTTTTAACGCTTTGAAATAGACATTTTTTGCCCCCCCCCCCTACATATACTTGGTAATATAATCAATTTTTACTATTAATTATACATCTTTTTTTCGTTTAGTAATCAAAACTTTTTTTTTTATTTATTTATTGATATTTACAACTGTATAAAAAATACAACCAGTAAATTTGATCATAATGACATAATGATATGATACAGGATGT
>NW_027114582.1:6762-7643 GCF_000696795.3 Halyomorpha halys
TTTTTATTCGGAGATCTATATCTTTACAACTACTAACAACAATAGAAAATCAAAGAGAGCATCATTTAAAGTAGAGTAAATTTGCTAAAATGTAAACCCTAATAGAGCTTATTTACGTTCAATAGTTCTCGAGATGAAGCATTTAAAAAGCAACATAGAATGTACTGAAATATCAGTAGTTAATTTATTTTGAGGAATCTATATCTCAGGAACTATGTGAAGTACAGATGTCTATTAGCACTCAAATTAAAGCTAGTTTAATGGACTATGCAGAAGTTTATGACGTTTACCTTCGTAGGAAAAGTAGTTTTCATGATATTTGCTAAAATAAATTGATTTATAGTTGTTCGGACAAATTTTCATTTGCCAAATTTATATTCATATGTGAATATCATAAAACCCTAAGGTTTAGAGATATTTTTTTTAAAAATCTAACAGTTCATACGAACAACTAGAAATTAACATTTTGTGAGTATATTTTGTCAAATATCATAAAACCTACATTATTAACTATTTTATAGTAAATTTAATTATCTTTAATTTGATTGCTGTTAGACATCTATACGTCCAATGGTTTCAGACTTATTGTCCGAACAACAACTATGAATCAATTTATTTTAGCAAATACATTGAAAACTACATAAACTACTTAACTAACTACTGATATTTCAGTAGATTTTTATGAAATGTTACTTTTTAAAAGGCTATATCTTGAGAACTATTGGACGTAAATAGCTCTATTAGGGCTAATATTTAAGAAAATCAACTCTTCTTTAAATAATGTTCTTTTTTTTTATTATATTTTCCTTTTAATCTATGTGTTAGTCTTATTCTCGTAAAATGTATCTGTTTGTTTGTTTTTGGTAAACTGATCTACTGCT
>NW_027114583.1:0-1430 GCF_000696795.3 Halyomorpha halys
AGGATCTATATTATTTAGTATAGGTATTATTTAGTCCCATATATAGCGATATCATTAAACAACAATAATATTAGAATTTGTCGGAAGTTAGGTTTAACACTAAATCATGTCATAGTTGATTTTCCAAACTTTGGATCATTTGGTTATTTTTAAGTACTGTTTTGAAAGTGGCACTATTGCGGAAGTTTTAAGAAGCACTTAAAGATAAATATTCATTATAAAAAAATATAAATAAATATATAACTATATAAAAGCAAAATAGTAATACTTTCACAAGAGACTTAAATCAGAATTTAGGACAGTATTGGAAGACACCAACCACAACGGCAATGAGTCATTGAAATACCTTCAAGCCACTCGCTTGTCAACGATTCACCAATTCAGCCTCATCACCCATCAGGATAATCACATAAATACAGATAAAATGTGCAGCACACCTCATATCAACAGCAAAATAGACACATCGATTAGAGATAGTAGGTAAGTACCTCATATGGGAGTGTTTATATATGTATGTCATAGGGAAATGATGAAAATGGATATCTGATCAAACCCTTTAATCATTTAAAGAAAAGATTAAATAATATTGTTTAGATATTTAATTAAAATTATCAGTTTCATAAAAATGAATGAACATTAATTATTATTTCGTCGGCTTAGATTTTCTAGTTTTTAAAATTTTTTGAGTTATTTTTTTCAGCGGTTTTTTTCAGTCTGAAATGTTAAAAAGATTAAACTCCAAAGAATTTATTAAAATCATAAAAATGTGCTTATAAACTATAAAATTACAATTTGAATAACATTACAAAAAAATTAACAATTATCTCCAAACTGCAATATTTCACTCTTTTCACTTGTAAACCAGCAATTTATTAATTATATTCTATAAAAATGTTTAATATTTCACTGAGGATATCCTTTTTTATCAGCTTAAGTACCTCTTTCTTTTGTTGATTAGTTTCCAAAAAATAGTTTATGATGCAATGAATTTTGTTGAATTTGCTCCTTTACATTTAAAAATGCATGTATCATTAAATAAATACTTTTAATATCTAAACTAATGTTATTTCATCTTTTCACTGAAATAGTTGGTTTTCTTTAGGAAAATCACCCCACAGAGTAATTTTAACATCTTGTGTTTATTGATCAAATCATCATTTTCATCATTTCCATGCGACCAATATATTTTTGATATAATAAACAACTATATTTTCGTGACTTACCAAAATGTTATTCTTTTCAATGAAATAAACAGTTTTTGTTAAAAAAAAATGTTTTTAAACTAATTGATAAACAATAAAACGTACAGAATACATATTGAGATTAATATATTGAAAACTTACAAATAATCGGTAACTGTTTTGGAGTTATACCGAACATGATAGAAATAGAGAAAGGAATGTATGGGTTATTTGGATTTTTCTATACAT
>NW_027114584.1:0-1587 GCF_000696795.3 Halyomorpha halys
AGCGTATGTTGTTAGCACTGTGTTAGGGTGGGTTGGGATGTCAGCTGTATAAACCGTATAAAGAATGGAACCTAAGATACTACCTTGGGGAACACTCCCGTGCAGTACATACCGTATTGGAGCGCAATGTGGAAGATATGACATCAACCACTAGATGACTCTGTTGTATGGTAGAATGAGATGTTCTAAATTCAAACTGGTGGTCAGGAATAACATGATATGTGTCAAGGATTGGATAGAGACGTTTTAATAAAAGTTTATCTAGGATTTTGCCCATAATGGGCAGGAGCGAAATAGGACGGTAGGAAGATGGATACTCAAGTGGCTTGGAGGGTTTGGGAAACATTTTTATTATAGACATTTTCCAAGGGTCAGGGAAATAGGTGGATCGTAGTGTAGCATTATAGATATAGTTAAGGAATAGAATGGCTTTACGAGGGAGCTGTTTCAGAATGTGTGCTGTGATAAGATCGTGGCCAGGAGCTTTTTTAGAAGGTAATTGGTAGATGATGTTCATTATTTCTGAGAGATGAAAGGCATTAGGAGGAAGGGTCATTTGGAGAGGAATTGTAATTTCTGTTTCAACATGTTCAAGATGGGTTGGATTAAGGATATCAGGATGGGGGTTAAAAGTTTTGAAGAGGTGTTCGCCGAACATTTGAGTTTTTTCTTCATCTGATCGTGTCTAAGTCTTATTTTTAGTGAGAAGTGGATGGTTGAAAGATTTGTGTTTTAGTAGCTTTTTAGTAGTTCTCCATAATGATTTGTTAGTGGTATTTAAGTTTTCTGTTAAGTTCTGGAAATGTTGTATTCTGTGTTTTCTAATTTCTGCTTTTAGTCTGTTAGTCAATTTATTGTACTGAGTTTTGTCCGAGGGATATCTTGTTCGGTGTCACCTCGCTCTTGCCCGGCGTTTTTCTGTTAATAATGCCTGTATATGAGAAGGTAAGTTGTTTTCTCAAAAACTTTTTTTGTTCATTGGTGAAGTATTGTTAGTGATAGTAGTTCCTATCTATCTAGAAATTATTTCGATAGCAGAGTCGATCTGTTCTTTTGTTTTTAGTGGAATTTTTAGGTCAAGTACGTTTTCAAGATCAGTCCAAAAAATTTTCCAGTTTACCTGTCCTGTAACCATTGAAGGGGGAGAGGGTCTAGGAATAGGATTAGAATGGATGTGAAGCAGAACCGGGCTATGATCTGAAGAGAGGTCATCTAAAGATTGGATTGTGGATTGTGATGTGGGTATTTGGGAAGTAACAAATATATCAAGGATATTGGGACGTTTTTTAAGGGATGTAGGCCAATAAGTAGGATTTTTAGGAGAGAGGATGGAGTAACTATTGGATGTTGTGACTCGGGAAAGAGTCCTACCACGAGTATTGGACGTTCTGCATCCCCACTGTTGATCTTTGGCGTTGAAATCTCCTCCAGCAATAAATCGCGGCCCAAGGGACCGGAATAAGGAGTCAAGATGGCTATAGGAAAGGGAAATACCTGTAGAACAATATATAGCTGAAAGTGTAATGTTAAACGGGCGAGAAGATAAGATGACGGACGTTGATTGAATAATATTAGACGGAGTGGAAG
>NW_027114584.1:1794-3250 GCF_000696795.3 Halyomorpha halys
ATGGAGGAATATGTCAAGTTCGTCTCGGTGGTTATGTAGTCCATTTGCATTCCATAAAAGTATATTTAAGGAATTTCAATTTAAAATTCAATACTTATGAACTAAATACATGATTATATTTTGCGGTCAGTCAAAATTAGGGTGTTGGATATCTGATCATCTCTTTAGGTACTAACTTAAATATTTTTCTGTTACATTGTACTAACCAGATACTAATTCGTTTAGTTTTAGAAGTTTTAATTTGATATTGCAATACCTTCAGACTACGGAGATTATAGCATAATCGTGAGCCGGCAGAATTGAACACTTAATAAGTCGCGATCTTTTTGAGTACTAATTCTGACATTTTAGTACGAATTAGTACCGAATTATACTAATTCGTGTATAAGTTTCTACTCGAAATTCAAAAAGAGGCGGGCCAGGGACATGCACCTACGGCAACTCAAGGCTGCTAAACTTTTTCATAGCAATACCTAAATTTGAGAACAGTCAAAGTAAATTTGTATTGGTATTCTGCTATTATTTATTTCTACACTATTATTGAAAATAATTTGCATTTATTTTTTTTAGGTACTATCTAATTAGTATTAACAATTACTATTAGTATTTCCTGGATCGTGAGATTTTAGCCTATTGTTTGCTTTTACTTTTTTATTATTTTTTATTGGATGTTATGATTTTTTGAAATTATCCACAACTGTTTCTTACTTTAAAAAAATAAGTTATAAAAACATAAATAAATGATTCTTTAAATTTATTAAGTAGAAACGTTTTAGAATGAATTTTAGAAGTACAACTATTTATCCAACCAAGTTACTTGTCTGTTATATTTGGAGAAATAATGAAAACAGAGGGACGCAACAATGAAACACTTATTTTGTGAAAACAACTCTTATTTGTCTATTAGAATTTCACTTCCAAGTCTTTTTTTTTTTCTATTGGTAAACACTTACAAGAAAGCCTGTACATATAAATCTAATCTGAATATTCAAACCACAGTATACATTTTTCAGTCCAGCTTTTATTGAACTACGCAACATGTTTCAGATCTATGAAATGATCTCTGATTTTTCAAAATGGAATCTGACTACAAAATAACCAATATGGCTATAGGAAAAATAAAAAATAATTATTAATAAAGTTTTCTATTTATTTATTATTTATTTTAATATATTTATTTATTTTTTGTTTTTATTTGTTGTATTTTAATATATTAAGCTTGTGAGGAATGTGCATAAAATTTATTTGTTTCAGTGGGCAAACCTAATGCTTTCCTTATGAATTGTATCGTTGATATTTTGACCGCAGAAAATCAAAAAATAAATAACTTGTGGCTAAAATGTCTAATACCGAAAGATGAAGTTTGTTTATCTTTGAAAAGCGTATCTAATGTTCACTTCCATTCTTTCATTATAACTTTTTTTTTATTTTCCTCTAGACTACTCCTATTATATAT
>NW_027114584.1:3808-7069 GCF_000696795.3 Halyomorpha halys
TATGCCTCCTTTACTCTTGGGGTGCCCTGGTGAGTTGAGATGCCATGTTACGTCGAGGTCCTTCATTTATGTTCGAATCATGACATTGTCGAATTCTCTGCCTGAATCTAATGATATGCGCCCCGGAGCTCCGTAGAATTGAAACCACAATCGGAAAGCTGCTAACACTAAGCTTCCGACAACTTTTCCAGCACCTGATGCGCCATTGCCGCGTCACTGAAGAGATAAAATATGGTTATCCATTTATATATTCTCCTAGTGAAAGAGTCGACCAGTAGATCATTGAGCGGTGCATCAGCGGTAGGTTCTCTTGTGTCAAGGTAAGAGGAGGACATGGAGAAGAAGCGGAAAAAAAGGTAGAATCGAGGAGAGTTTTGAGGAATGTCCTCACAGAGGGGCGACTGCACGTTGGAAAACCACCATGTGGGAGGAGCACGGCCGTGTGCCTATTATTATACGAGTGAAGAGAGGAGTAAGCTGTGAAACACATTCGTCTGCCGAGAGGTCCTAGAGAGATTGAGTGGTGGAGAGAGGGAACAGCAGGTCAGTTGATCACTGTGGGTAGGCCTTGCAGCATTAAAGGGGAAACAGAAATTGAATTGGGTAACAGTCCATCTAATGAGGAAAATGCCCCGAGACAACCAGATAATCATTGATTATCACTGATAATCATTGACTAGGAGATCTTTTGGAAAAGGTGGTAGCGAAAAAAAAATAGTGGGGTTCAGTAGAATATTAAAATTGGAGTGAAGAGATACAGCTCTCAGAATCTCGTGTATGAATGTAAGCGAGAATGGACGTGATTAACTAGAGAGAGAGTTGAAAAGAGGCAATATTGAAGGAATATGATGATATTCTTTGTTAAAAAGGGGAAGTACTGAGAGCTACAGGAAAAACGGTGCACGAAATCACATTGAAACAGGATAGGGTGAAGTACGTGAAGTAGGGGTGATATCTTCAGGGACTTCGAAACCCATTAGGGAAGAAATAGAAAGTTTACGAAACCAAGTGATAATTGTGGACAGCACTTCGCCCTACAACAGTACATTATGAGCAGTACGCAAAAAGAGTGCGTTGGACGAATTCCAGAGAATGAGGGAGTTCGACCTCAATCATTCTTGGTGTGTTAAGGTGCCACATCACATCGATATCCTTGTCGAGTTCAGTGCCAGTGTCCAAAGTGTTACGGCCGCTCTGTGCTCCGAGCTTGTGACATCATCCTAACGTACTTATTGAGAACAAAGGCCTTTGTTCTCAGGGATTTTTCTGTGCTATCCTGTGTATTTGGTGCTCCTGAAGAAATCGGCGACTGTGGAATATCCATATTCAGGTACATTTTATTATTTTAAAGTGCAAAGAATTGTGAATTAGTGCCGCGTGTTCCCACCACCTTAGAGCAACCAGTGCGAACACTGTACAATTGTAGCTCGGCCGTGCTCTCCGAGCTAGCTGAGCCTAAATTGTCACTTTAATTAATATACATATTACTATTAATTACTAGTGCGCGATGGCTCATTCCTTAGAGCCAGCTCAGGCCACAAATCTACCACCAGACTCCGACGACGAGACTGGGTTTATTAAAGTAGGCGTTACATAAAAAGTATCCCACCGCCTGACGCGATCGATGGAAGGTCAAATTCCACCAAGAGAGACGGAAATTAAACCTGACAGCAAAAAGGAACAATAGAAACAGATGTGTCAAGATAGAAAAATTGATTTTACGTATCCAAATTCATTCGACACGCTGAAAAATCTCCCAACTGAAGCGGGAACCGAGACCTCTCCACAAAATCTGCCCAACTACCTCCGGTTGTCGTGGCGAGCCAGCAAATCCCGGCGGTGAGGCAATACCTAACCCATCTACATATAAATAAATACCTGGTGCGTAAAACCGGAGGGGGTGTTCAGATTTTCCTGGAGCTAGCAGCGGATCGAAAAGCCGTTGTAGCTGGGCTCAAATCGCTACAAATAGGTCATAACACCTATGCCCCACGACAAGGAAAAACGCAACAGCGTTATGACATTAAAAACATAGACATTTCCATGCCTTTGGAAGATGTCCAGGCTGCCTTCCAGCACTTAGCCCCTATCGATATTAGGCGTGTCCAGAAATCAAACAGTGATGGGACGAAAACCCCCCTCTCCCCATTGTTATCACGGTGCCAGTTCAGGTCATCCTAGAAGATATCAAGAAGGTACGCCATATCGACCAGTGCCTATTCGCAGCCCAACATTTTGTTCAACGAAAAGAACATGTCCCACCTCAATGCTACCGATGCCAGCAGTTCGGTCATAGCAAGAACTACTGTGGGTACAAGGAGGCGTGCGTTCGATGTGCCCAAGAGCACAACATCGGTGCCCTAGGGTGGTAGCTCCAAAGTGCACCAATTGTGATCAGGATCATGTGGCTTCCTTCCGTGGGTGTGAAACACGCCGGAAGATCATGGACCAACGGGAAGCCAGAAAAGACCTGTGAGCAGCAGCCATTACGAGGCCGTCAGCGGCAGCTCGTGCTCAACCACCGACCACAACGACCACCAGACCAAGGACCAATAGAATGGCGAGTGCAACCACGGCTTACTCATCATTTCTCCAGCCGGCCACAGCAGCACCTGCACCAGAGCCCGTACCGGACTCTCCAGTTTCTCCTGAACCGAACCAAATGGGAGCCCAGCAACCCCTCCCACCCCCACCACCCGGCTCATCCGATCCTCAGCTTCTCATGATGAACCTGATGACCCAAATGAATCAGATGTTCAGCGAAATATGTTCCCGACTCATGAAAGACATGCGACATTCGTGTCTGATATCATTAAAGAAATAAGAGGACGAAAATCGCCATGAAATCATTTCGGGTCCTCAATTATAATTGCTGTGGCATTGCACCTAAACTAGAGGAGGAGGAGGCACTCCTAGCGCTCACTGAACCGACAGTAGCTGTCCTCACCAACACTAGAATACAGGGACGACCGCCATTTATCAGGGGCTATAACGTAGCCACACGGTGGTGTTCTCATAGCGGTGCGCCATGGCATCCGCTGGAAGAAGATCCCGCCACCTCTGACCATCCGAGATGGGGGATCAGTCATCTCAACGTTCAAGTGCTGATGCACCAGCCCACCTACATCACGGGAGTGTACCGGCGTCCTAGAGGGTCAGTACTAGAACTGCGGCAGCTCATAGACACCTGTGAAGCAAGGACGAACCATTGGCTGATGGGAGATTTCAACGCCAGACACACTCTATGGCATAATACCTCAG
>NW_027114584.1:7544-10990 GCF_000696795.3 Halyomorpha halys
TCGTTTTCTGAGTTTTATCCTACATACTAAAAAATTAAACTAAAGAGTGTCCTTTCACTTTATTTCAATGGTCGGTACATCATTGGCATTGAGGTCCTGCCAGCGTACTGGAGGGGGCGCTGGTGTCAGTGATTGGAAGAGTGGATTGGTCAGATGTTTGAGGGAGTCGAAGAACTTGACATGCCTCCGACCAATGAACTCTGGTACTGTAGGTAGTTCGGTAGTTAAACTTGGAGTTTAAGCCGCAGAGAGAGCGCTGGCGATGGGAGAAGGTGGTTTAGTCTGTAAGACCGCCTTCGTACAGTTCTCGTTTTCAGGTAGAGGTGAGTGGAGAACTTGAGATGACGGTCCATCTTCACGCCCAGATATACTATTAAGTTTGAAGGGGAAATGATGGTGTCCAGTTTGAGCGACTTCGGGAGAGTCGATCGCTTATACTGGTGCTGAGCGAACACTACGCAGTCTGTCTAAGCTGGGTTTATGGTGATGTTTAAATTACCCAGGCGTTGAACAATCTCTTTGCAGACCGCTCCGGCTCGCCCTAGGGCATGTTTGGGGTTCATACGGCTGCTGTAAATAGCGATGTCGTCGGCATAGGCGGCGACAGTAGCTAGTTTGTAATTTGCACCAACTACATCAGCGGTATAAATTGAAAATAGCACTGGCGATAGAACCGCTCCCTGTGGAACCCCGCAGGTCAATAGGATGGAACGGGAAATCTCGTATCGAACCCGCACAGAGATGGTCCTGTAGTCGAGAAAAGACGCTATTACATTGTAATGTTGCTCTGGACAGTCGTGGTCTATGAGCTTACGACATAAATTGCCGTGAGACACAGAATCGAAGGCCTTCGTGCAATCTATGTAAATCGTGGCTGTAGCATGATTCCTATTTAAACTGGAGTTCACCTCATTTTGTAGCTTTATCAGATGGTGTTCTGTGCTCAAGCTAGCCTGAAAACCAGTCTGCTCGTAAGGGATAACGGAGTGTTCATCACAGAATTCCCGAAGGTAATTAAAGATGATCTTTTCGTATACCTTAGCGAGATGTGGTAGGAGACTTATAGGCCTGTAATGGTCGCCATCAAATCCTGTCTTCTTCGGCTTGAGGAGTGGAAACAGGATGGCATGTTTCCATATTTCGGGGAAGTATCTCAGCCTCAAGCATGGATTGTACAGGTTGGTGAGCTGAGCGATTCCCTTCCGTGGTAATTGTTTTAGCAGGACGGTCTGTATTCCATCGTGACCAGGGGCCCGGTTGCCATGACATCGTCTCAAGATGGCCTTCAGTCGTCTAGGTGAGTCAAACATATAGTTTTTCTCACGGGCCCAATATCCCGCTGGTAGTGCTCAGCCAGTGACTCGGCTTACTCAGTGAGGGTCATATACCTCACTTTCTTATGACAGCTCTGCTCCCAGCGTCAGGAAATGCTAGTACTGGTTCCTTCTGCTACTTATCTACACATTTTCTTATATTGTCTTCAATGGCCGGCGTCATTACTATCGCACTAACCTTCCTAAGCAAATTGTTAAGGGTCACCAGGTGTTCCGCCATATCAGGGACGAACCAACGATCGTAGTTTAATGTCCCTAACAATTTACTGATTCCTTTTTTGTCGGTCGGCACCGCCATCCGATGTAAGGCGCTACCTTCTGCACATTCGGTTTTACCCCCTCCTGACTTATGGTGTGTCCTAGAAAATGTATTTTTTTTGTCCCAGCAATGAGTTCTATTGTATTCCATCAATAGTTTTAGTCCGAATTCTCGCATCCTCTGGAAAACGCTCTTTAAGTGTTTCACATGGTCTGTAACTGATTTAATAAACACCAGGAGGTCATCCATGTAAATCTGGCATACTCATTCATCTATACCTCTCAAAAATGCGTCTGTTACCTTTGAAATGAAATTTCAATAAATATGTTCAGACCAAACCGCATTTTCCTAAATTCCTAGTGCCCTCGTTCGAAAGTAAAACCCGTTTTGTGTTGGCCCTCTGGGTGCATACGAATCTGATGATTCCGTGTTTTCAAGTCTAAGATTCTTCCCTCCTAGTCTGTCAAGGATATTCTCAAACCTCGGTATCCAATACTTCTCATCGACGGTATTATCATTGAGCTTACGTTAATCAATGACCACCCTATATATCTCCCCGTTCTCACCTGGCGTAGGCTTCTTCCACACCGCTCACAACGAACTATTATAGGAATACGTACTGTCCACAATGATTCCTTGTCTTCTTAAGTTTTCGATTTCGTCTCTTATGTTCTTCCGGAGTGCCTGTGGGTATCTTCGTTCTTTAACATATGTAACTCTTTCCTGCTTTAGTGGAATCTCATGAACCGTCCTTTCTGTTGCACCCAATACCTTTCCTCCATTAAAGAAAATGTCGTCAAATTCCATGGTAGTGGCGTCCTTACAATTCTCCACCTGCATTACTACCCCCTACTCGCGCCTTCCCGTCTGCTATTGTTTGTTGGCATCTGTACTTCTTTCGTCCAATTTTAATATTCCATTTCCCATTACTGTTCTTTATCTTAGCCCCCACCTTCTCTAAAAGATCACAACCAATAATCACCTGATAATCCCTAAGCAAGCCTAAGCCTACTCACTACATGAATTGTTGAAATGCCCTCTTTAGCACCCCACTAACCCAGTCCTATCTCTATCTCCCTCTCTACACTACATGGTCCACCAAGAGTTATTAATTTACATTTACAAACCTTTACTTGGAGTGTCCTCCCCTCGCCGCTAATTAATACTTCTCTACAAGAAATGGTGATTGAACTGCTCGTGTCCACCAGACAGTTTACTCCTCCGTTAATTCGGTTAATAGGCAGACCCCCTGCTCTCCTTTCCCGTGATAGTTTGTCAATGTGCGGTCGCCTCTCTGCTTACATCCTCCTCAGATCTCACGTCTTCCTTCCTCCTAATCCTCGCCTCTACGTGCTCGCTCTCAGACCTCAGATTGTTGGACATTGACCTTCATTGGCTCGCCTTCGTCCATATTCCTTCTTCGATACATGTAAGTCGTTCTTCTTGAATTATTAAATCCCAGATTAATGAGGCCGTTAGACATTAGTGAACCCGATAGAACTAAATTTTAGTGGGTTTCTTATGTTATACTAATGTTCACTCCTTTTATTAAATTTGCTTATTATTTTAGAACTTGTTGATCTCTCCTTTTATCGTCTATTTTTTAATACACACACAATACAAAGTATTATTATTGCTGAATGGAATATGGTCCGGGTGCGGTAAAAAAAAAACTCAAATAGTAGAATTATACTATTTTGTTGAGCCAACGTTTCGCCCCACGTTGCAGGGCTTCGTCAGGGCTAAAAAAGATACAAACACATAGTTACAAAAGGAAAAAAGAGAAAAAAGACAAAACAACTTAAGAGTAAAATAACAGGGGTATAAAATGTAAAAAAGTAAGATATAATAAT
>NW_027114584.1:11845-13437 GCF_000696795.3 Halyomorpha halys
AGGAAGACTCCCGTGCAGTACATACCTCGCTCCAATGTGGAAGATATGACATCAACCAGGGGTATAAAATGTAAAAAAGTAAGATATAATAAGAAAAAATAAGGTAGTAAATAGTAAATGTAAAGGGTAATAGTAACAGATAGATAAGAAAAGAAATATTAAAGAAAATACAAATAAAGAGATGTAAAAAGAAAAAATAATACTAAATGTAAAGGGTAATAGTAACAGATAGATAAGAAAAGAAATATTAAAGAAAATACAAATAAAGAGATGTAAAAAGAAAAAAGAATACAAATCAAATGATGAGACAGAATGCATACCTATTTTGACGGCGGTCAAAACAACAGTGACCGTTGGTATTGGGAAGAGTAGGGACGGCAGTTGTGCCACAATAACGAAAATAATTTGTAAAGTAAACATGATAGAACAGTATTTAAATTAGGTGAACAATAAATGGAAATATAATGGGGAGAAGAAATATTAAATAAGTAATTAAGAAACAAAAGAAATTTGTTTCTTAATTACTTACACACATTGTATTCCATTATTTTATACTCTACTTTTCCTTTGTTTTTCTATCTGTTTTTTTTTTTTTTTTAATTTTATTTTTTATTTTAATATTTCTTCTCCCCCTATTATGTATATTTCCATTTATTGTTCACCTAATTTAAATACTGTTCTATCATGTTTACTTTACAAATTATTTTCGTTATTGTGGCACAACTGCCGTCCCTACTCCTCCCAATACCAACGGTTACTGTTGTTTTGACCGCCGTCAAAATAGGTATGCATTCTGTCTCATCATTTGATTTGTATTCTTTTTTCTTTTTACATCTCTTTATTTGTATTTTCTTTAATATTTCTTTTCTTATCTATCTGTTACTATTACCCTTTACATTTACTATTTACTACCTTAATTTTTCTTATTGTATCTTACTTTTTTACATTTTATAACCTTATATTCCCACATCTTTCATTACATTATTTTTATCTATATTCATTCTGTACAATTATTTACTTTATAATCATTCTATATATCCTTTATTCACTGGTTGTAATCTTGTTTTTTTTTCTTAGCCCTGCATGAAGGCTATAAATTCTGGCCGAAACGTTGGCACTTGTCAATAAGCTTTTTAACTTATTTGTGTCATTCTCTGACTGCGCCTCCAACTATCTTCTTCTCATCAATATTATCCACGGTTGACTATCTTGTCATCTATCAATGATCAATTTTTCGATACAATACTTATTTCTAATTTTCGATTTTTTATTTCTCTAAATATGAGAAAAATAAACTAAAACAATATAGTGATTACAATAGTAACTTATGATAAATTTAGCAATGAAATATTTTGATGACGAAATCAAAATTTACATATTATTAAAATTAAAATTATTTTAATTTTAAAAATGTTGTATTCTCATTTCGGAATTCCACTTTAGTATAAGTGAAAAAATAAAAAATATCAAAAATGCGTGGAAATACATAGATCAAGCAGACAAACATTACGGCTATCGCAGCATACGATCATCCTATGATACCAAAAATGAATCTGTTTGCGCAGACTTGTTTTATTTGCTTGTGGTCAAGT
>NW_027114585.1:0-1703 GCF_000696795.3 Halyomorpha halys
CTCCCTCTATTACTAGTACTATTACTAGACCAACGATTGTGCAAGGAGGTGATTAGTCAAAATCATGATCGACCGCGGGATTTTTCACGATTTAAAATTGCCCACTTTATAAGGCTGAGTGAACCCACAGGGTTCACTCACGTATATATATATATTTTAAAATACATCTGTAGTAGTAGTATAACCCATGAAGTGGGTTGGGGTTTGTTACTTTATTTTTTTTATTATCCGAATTTGAATATAAGCGCATGCAATATATTATTTGGACCATGTGCCTTTTAAACAAACATGTCCCGCTGTTTCAGGATGTTTAGATTGTAAGGGTGTCGCCATATGCGACAAAACAAAAAAAAGTAAATAAACAAAAAAGTTAACATAAATAAAAAGAATAAATGAAAACTATATAGATAATGAGGATAAACCAATTAATTTAAAATATTAAAATTAAAATAATAAACAAAAACAAGCGAGTAACTAATAATATGATGAAAGAAATAGGTACTCCCTACCAACACTCAAATCTCGTGAACCGATGTTTGCACAAAGGCACTATTGCTTTCACACATCAGACCAACGGCACAGCCCGATGTTACTTCTCTGAGATCTAGAAGACAACTGTTAGTACTATTACTATGTAAGGAAGTACTATTACTAGACCAACGGTTGTGCAAGGAGGTGATTAGTCAAAATCATGATCGATCGCCGGATTTTTCCCGATTTAAAATTACCCACTTTATGAGTCTGAGTGAACTCACATGGTTAACTAACGGCTGCAGTAATAGAATAAATAATTCTATACTCTATGTATGTATACTTTATACTGATAGTTACATTAGCTAATTAATCTTAAGAATGCCATCATCAGTCTATAAAATGTTATTAAGTTGTTAAATGAATTTATATAATGTTTATTATCTTGCGGTTAATTGATGTCGACAACTTATTACTTATTACTATGGCCTGCCGTTTAAGTAGCATTTAAATTATATAATAGAGCTATTACTTCAACCGTGTTTTATTGTTGTTTCAATGTAAGTTGTTTCTGTACATTTCTTCATTCTTTATTAATTTGAGCTCGAAAGTATTCATCACTAATTCATAGAAAGACAAATTTTAAAAACGTAACCATTATTCTTAGTAACTCTAGATGTTGAAAAGCTCAGAGTAACAAAAAGAAAAAAACATCAATCAAAACAAAGAAAGTACTATAATGAGTTATTGAAAAATATATTTATTTTTAATAATTTCTATTTGAAGGACATTTTTATGCTTAAGAGTTTCATACTTATTAAGAAACTAGAAAATGTATCATTTTCATTTTGTTATCTTTGATCTTCAATGATTGAAATAACAGTTCATTAAAGTGGAAAGAAAATTATATTATGAAAATACAATAACCATTGTATTACTTTTCATTATGTTTTGGTAAAAGAGAGAAACCCTCAAAATTCATTATAAAGTTTTGGAAAATCACCAGTCTAGAATCATAATAAATTAAATAATATATAAATTACAAAACTATTTCATTATTTCTTTTTTTTTTTTTTTAGGAAGTATTGACTAGAGATTGTGTTTTTAAAAATTTTAAAGCGATCCAAAAATAAAAACAAATTACGTTTAATGTTTCAGGTGTGTCAAAAGTTTTATTAACTTTGGAGAATATGGTTCATTTTTATAATGTTTATATTTTGTGGCAATTCTTT
>NW_027114585.1:3244-19535 GCF_000696795.3 Halyomorpha halys
ATATAAAATGAGGGGGTCAACTGCAAATTATCTTACTATAATTTTGTTCAAAACCGATATGTCAAATGAGTTTAGTGTTAGAATGAAGAGACTGGATTTGTTTAGGCTGACTAATTTTTTATACCTAAAAATTAACTGTGTTTCAAAAACTCTTTACCAAAATTTTTTCGCAATTCACTCTTCTTGGGCTAAAAAATAGTATTTTTGCCAACCTTGTTGAACTAAAGTAATTAAAGTAAGGAAACAAAATTAAAAAAATTGCACCGTAAATTGACCATTTTAATCTTATATTTTTTCTATTTTTTAGAAAACCCCTTAAAAGACGTTATTTTTACATAATTTTTGGGTAAAAATCGCGTAGTTTTTTTTTTTTTTTTTTAGAAAATAATTGGGAGAACCGCTGCTGTACTTCTAGCAACCGGTGTGTTACACAACTATCTACATCAAATAATAAAACTTTCATTTTCATAATCTGTAAAATCTTCGTTGCCTTATCAAGCAAACTTATTGGGCCAATACATAATTTTCCCACTTGAATATTCCCTCGTTTTCCAAATCTGATCAGATCCAAGGAATCTGTCTTTATTGAATCTTTACTTATACCTATCTTTATATAAAAAGTAGAAGTTGAAATGGTCTTAATATTATTGTGACAATACTTTGTATCATTTATAATAAATATTACGAAGAATGCGGCAGAAGAATAAATGTAACTGATTACAAACCAGAGATTCTTTGCAAAATTTCATACATCCAGACATATATATCTGACTTTTGTCTGTAAAGCATTTTAAAAATATTTTTTCTTTTATTTAAATTAAATGCAAACATTTTATCTACATCTATGAGAAGTAAAAATTATAAATAAGATTTTAATATGAGTTTTTGCTCTTTTCTGAACTGACCCATTTCACTGGATGGGCCACTGTCAAATTCTCAAAACAGTTTACGTATTAACATTTTAATTATAAACTGGAATGATAAATATTTATTGGTGCTCTTTTAAGAAATAAATGCAAATTGAAAATTTTAATGAAACACATCATCGGCGGTAGTTGAGATTTTGATGTGGAGTTATATGACACTCACAAAAAATTTTTCTTTGATTTATTGCAAAACATAGGCTTTCGAAGCTATGGAATTATTTTCATTTATGAACTATTAGTGTGGTAATTCCTAAATTAATTACTCAACTGTTTTCTAAATTTCCGACAGTTTCCATATTCGGCCCATATCGGAGGATTAAAATATAAATGAATATAAATTTAAATATAAATATGAAACAATATAAATCTGGTTCTATCCTCAGCGGCATATCTCTGAGAGCCGTATAATATCTTCCTCACAGGATTAAGGTTCTATATAATGGCTACTTTACATCCCTCCTGTCTATAAAACATAATAACAGGCTTTCATCGGGTTCACCCAGCCACTCTTCAGCTGTCTTTTTCTCATTATCTTGAAGGTGGATTTGCATTCCGAGCGTCGAAATGTTTTCGGCGCTTTTACAAGGTCCTTGGTTTAATCTTTGTTGGTTTTAGAAAATGCCCTAACAACATTTCATTAAATAGCCTCATTTATATAATTAGGTTAATCTATGAAAACACTTATTGATAAACATGAGAAAGATTATGTTCGGGATCAGCTGTGGCTCGAGTTACAAGAAAATTGTCCAGGTCCAAGGACCACAATTAGAATTTTTTTCGACTGCTATTAAACCAAAACCGGACTTTTTTCTTTTTTTTTATAAATCTTATAATTATTTGTTAGATATAAAATAAAATAATTGAAAAATAATAAGTGTTAGGAATGATTTATGTTGTTTGTATTTATCGACTTGGGTGCTGAAAATTGAGATCCTTAAAAACTAATTTAATTGAAAATTGATGGCAATTTACCCACAGATTAATAATACCTTTATTTTAAAAAAAAATATGTTGAAAGTGAACAATGATAAACAATAGGAATAAGTAATAATGCGGAATCATTATTTAATACCTCTAGTGATAAACACACCGTCAGTGCTAATATTATAATCGAAACAGAATCATTGTGATAATAATGTTTCTATTTTTATTTTTTAGAAGTAATTTTAAAAGCTATATTTAAATAAATGACATTCTAAAAAATTGACTTCGTCAACAGACCTTTCGATATCATAATAAGGCATTGAAACAGGTCCATTCATTATCATTTTAAAATTTTAACTTGATTAATTGATTCCTTTGTTATCAATTCAAAGTGATCTGTGATTACTTTGATATTTTATTTGTTTAAAATTGTATATTTTTAGTTCTGAAGATAGGGATCAAATCTCCTAAACGTGAAACATTTGACAGTGTAATTTTAAATAATATACATCTTATTGTTATTTTACTGTTGGTAAAATTGGCATCAATTTTTAATATTAATTTTTAAATTGATTATTACTAAAATTAAAAAAATAAAATAATTAGGAATAATTTACTAAAGTGATACAAATTAATTAACATAATTATATTTATATGAAATAATTTATTATAATGCAATAAAGATATTTTATTTTATTTATACTTTATTATTTTCAGGATAGGATAAATTTTAATTGTTACACACCATTCTTAAATTGGAAACCGTAAGCCTTAATTCCGAAACAACTTTAATAAAAAAATTTTAATTACGAACAATTTTTAAACATTTTTGTTTTTAATCTTTGAGTCAATATAATTATATTTTATCTTTTTAGCATTGCTTGCTTCCATTAATTTTTTCTACTATCAATTTCAGATTTGATGATAACTATGAATATGGCTGATGTTTCACAAATATAAAAAATGATATTCCAAACATAATAAAATTTTGGAATTATTACACTATAATATATTATTATAATATAACAGGATATAATTTTAATTATTTATTTTTTAAGTTGCCTCTAACTTAAATGTAATAGGAAAAAAAAATTTACAAGCTATAGAATTAAATCGGAAATTATACCTCTTAAAAGTTCCTCAAAAGTTCCTTTCGACATCCTACCACAACGGGGTAAAAATATATAAGGACATAAAATCTTTATAAGATTAGGAATGTAAACAATTGGAAATTGGTATAATAAACAATCGCAATAAATATTGATACAAATAATTCATGAATATGCGCATTACACAACAATCAGGATTATTATAATTCGCTTCATATTTGTTTATTTTATATTCATGAATATTTTATTATTAATAATATTTGTTTGTTATGCTCCATGTTATGTAATTTATTGATTTTTGTACTCTTTCATAATTTTTAAAATTTACAACTCTAATTTAATAAGCTTTTAGTACTTAAATTATAAAACGTCCCGTTTAACGTTCGGCTAAGTCCTAGAAATCATTGATTATATTATCTTTGTTTTAAAATAAACATTTTATGAAATAAAATTTAGCAATATGGAATAAATGTATATTATAAATGTTAAAATGAAGTATAAAAATATCATTGGAACAATCCTTACCTTTAAATTAAATGCCACAAAATTAATAATTAGAAAAAATGTGTCCATTAAGTGAAATAATATAAAATATGGTACTACTTTTAATTTATGTCGTTAAAATATTCAAAGTTTTTTAATTTTTTTTAAATACTTATTTTGGAATATGATAGGAATTATATTTTAAATAAATAAAATTTAAATAGTAATTGGTCATGAACGTTTTAAGTATTTGTTGGGGATTCAAACACGGAATACCTACAAATGTTTTCTTTTAAATAAAATGTTGTAAATAATAAAATTCCCGCTTTACATGAAATTAAAAACTAATTAGAATAAAAATTAGTGTTTATTAAATAAAATGTTGTAAATAATAATATTCCCGCTATACATGAAATTAAAAACTAATTAGAATAAAAATTAATAAAAACTAATTTTTATTCTAATCTTTTTATTTTTTGTAAAAAAGAAAAAGTACTTTTAAAAAATAGAAAGTACTACATAGTCCCAGAATAATAAACTATTTTTCATTTTATTTCATTATTATGATTATTATATCAAAGTTAGAAATTAGGTAACTCGTATAAATATGTAGCCGTAATTAAAAAACATTTCCTTAATAAATTTTCAGATTTTCCAGATTTTTTCTTTTTATATAGCAATGAAACAATCTCCAACAAAGGGAATGAGTATTAAGTTTTACGTATTCGATTAAACCATATATACACATTAAATTTTAAAAAAGTAAATAAATAATAATAATAGGGTATGTAAAAATTAAAATGGATAATAAGTACGATAAAGCAATATATGATCAAATAAGCATAAGTAGATAAATGAACTATATAAGAGGAAAGTAAGTAAACAACTAAGGTAAAAACAATTAAAATTAATTATAAATAATGAATCATCTAAAACACAATCATACTTACCAATCATGAACTGAACTGATTAAATTATGATGATAATCCATTAAACAATTTTTTTTATTGATATTTATTATGTTATGATAATTTCGGCAGTTCCTTGCCACTGTTTGAGTGGGGTGAGATTGGACCGTATGATAAGAGTTAATTAACGACCTTGGCTAGATAAGCACCAGTTGACAGGACACGCCGTTAACTGTTCTATATATAATATAATATATAACTAAATATACAAAAAAACATCTACTTAGAACAAAATAAACTTAAAACTGATAATAATCAGTCGAGCTCTTGACGCTGCCACCGCGGCAAAAAGTAGCAAGAGACAATTAATTCCTCTCACGTAGCTGCCAAGATCGGCTAATACCTTTGTCGGTCTGTAACGAGCCGCGGATCCTCAGCCAGTCTTCGTCTTAATGACCGCCCGAAAGGGGAGGAGGGGTCGTGCGTCCTCGCAGAAATTCGATGAAACGGGGAGGTCTCAACTGAGATGCTTCGGAATAATAAAATCAGCTTATCGTGTCAGCGGAAGATCCAATGAAAGTGGATAAGTGTAGTTTTATTACGTAATATCCGTTAGTACGCGAAAACTAAGATCAACATAAAACCTCTTAGCGAACTGTATAGGTCAATTATCGCAAAATTTATCTATATTTAGCCCAAATTTATTCTTCTGAACCAAAATCTCAAAAATTTCTGAAACCAAAATTTTAATAATATTTTGAAAGTCCATTTAACGAAATACATATTAAAGGGTTCACGTTAGATTAAATTTAAAAATATGGGTAAGATATGACATAGTAGGATAATGTTTTGGATATCTATGGGTATCAGATTCTATTTGTATCGGTTAGCATAATTAACATTATTTAAGAAATATTATGTTTTCGATAGCTATGAATGGACGCCACGTTTAAAATCAATGAAATGACGTTTTCAATTCTAAAAGTACAGGTACATAGGAAAAGTAAATTTAACTCAGAATAAAAATAAATACATACACTTTTATGAGGTGTAGATAGTTGACCGTAAATTAATGATTGGAGAAGTTTGTCGGGGGGTGCGGTCAGTAAACAACAACATAAATAAACAAAACCATATTTATTTTATTTATTAATAAATAATAATAAATAAACAAAACCATATTTATTTATTTATTTTATTTATTAATAAATAAATAAATATGGTTTTGTTTATTTATGTTGTTCTTTGTTGACCGCACCCCCGGTTATTTTATGTTATCAAATAAAAAAAAGGAAAGGCAAACATATTCAATTTTAAATCTTTGTTGCATAATTTTTATATTAAAATAAATAATACTTTTATAATTATTGTTTAGTCATCTCCAGTTATTTCGACACTGAAATTCATACTTTTTGTAAGTTTTTTATTATTCTCTTCGAATAACTTTATATATTCAGTATCTTTTTAAATGTAATTTATCTTATTTACAAATCGCTAGAAAATACAAAATTAAAACCCAAGACTTTAATTAATACGTTAAAGAATCGAAATTAAAATTTAAAATTAAATTAAAATCCTTCGTAAAATCCTAAACGCTCCCTACTTTGTCACAAATAAAATCATCCACTAGGACCTTAATGTTCCATTTGTAACCGATCTAGCCCGAACCAGATATCAATCCTTCCATTACAAACTCCCTAACCACTCAAACCCATTAGTTTCTAATCTTGCTTCCTCTTTTATTCCGGACAGTCCTCCGAGGCGCCTGAAAAGAAGATGGCCTCGAGACCTTATATTGTAAAAATGTTTTTAGAGTGCTACCATTGGGTAGTTTCTCTACATGCTTGTACCATACCATTATGATTTACTTGATGTATTTATGTATAGTTGTAAATATCAATAAATAAATTTAAAAAACAAAAAACAAATTAAATTGTTTATACCAACTTTATATCACATTGATAATTCAACTGTCTCTTTGATAATTAAACATAAAGCGGTGTTATAACCTTTTATCTCATATTATTATTATATAATATCTCATAAGATTTTATTGCATAATATTCTCCGTGTCCAATAGAAACTTTCACAATAGGACTTACACCACTATCAAAATAAAATTTTGTATTGCCTAAATAACCAATTTTTGCGGTACAAAATTTAGATGATTTAAAATATTTTAGTAACAATTTAAATATTAACGTAGTTAATATTGTTTGGGGGGGGGGGAATGGACTTACACCATTTTAAAAATATATATATATTTTAAAAACCTTTTATTTTACCTTAATGTCAATAATTAAGAACACAATAGTTGTTAATTCATGTAATTTATCTTCTAGGACGTTTTGGGGATCCTGTGTCTCCCCCCCCCCCCGTCTCTACTTTCTATAATTTAATAATTTTTTTTAAGCAAGCATTTCTACAATCGAATACAATCAATACATTTAATTTTTAATTATTCATAGAAAAAACCATCAAATAAATATATATGAGAGAAACTTGTAACTGTTTATTGGTTGGTCTACGTGATCCGATCCGGTAGAACTTCGTTTTAGAATATTGGCACTTTTCAATATTTATAAGGTATCCTGATTTATAATTTCCACGGCCTTTTTAATAAATATTTATGAATGCAGACATGCTATAAAACCTTCCAATGTGATATGGATTATCGATAATTATTTGTCAGAGAGCCGCTCATTTAAGCAGTAGCCGAACCACTAATTGACAAAATGGTGTGAGCCCTGACGATAGATAAGGATTCGGCCAGCTCGTTAGCCATTGTGTCCTCCGTTTTATTTATTGCCTTTCGATATCTCTTCCCGTTTCCCAAAAGTCCTCTTCGTCGAAAAGTTTTTTTTTTATTTTACAAGCCACGATTTCGTGCCGGCTGTCCCCTTTTCGGGGACTCGCAGCTCGCGCGCGGGGAAAGCACTACTTTTTTTTTGATCCGCCAATCGATCCACTTCCCGTATTTTCGATAATTTTTACCGTTAGTCGGTTCCGGTGGTATAAGAAATAAGAGAGAGGTGCTCTTTTAACAGATATATTAAAAAAAAAAACTGTAAAATGTCAAACTTAAGTAATCTTAATTTAACTCAGGCTGGAAGCTGTAACACATTCCTCTATTAGTGGCGAAATTATAGCTGATCAGAAACAATTAATTTAGCATTAAATATGGCTTTGGGCTAAAAGGACCTATGGTAATCTGGTATACGAAAGACAGGCTGTTATTTACTCTCAGGCTTTTTATAAAAAAATACTATCGGATATTATATAAATAATTAAGCCTGTTAATTTTCTCATTACTTTAATAAGTTGAAGAATTTTAGTAGGTATTTAGATTTTATTGATATTATTTGTACTATTCATTTTTTCTGATGTAGTAGATTTAAGAAAAATAGTAGAAGGGAAGGCTTCCTGGGCTATAAGTCTTAAAATCCTTTTTTTTCTTCGTACCCTTTATTAAAATATAATTAGTACTTCATACCCATATAATACATGAAATGTATTATATATACTTTTCTCCCTTTGGTTGCCTTTGTTCTTCACGCCTTTTTTTTTCGATTTTAGGCTTTTTTTTTTAAATATTGCTCGATTAAACTATCTTCAAGTCTCTTCATTCTGTATAACTGTTTTCGTAGAACGAATATTTTGAATGTATTTCACAAAATCAATTTTACGATATTGATTGATTTTTTATGGTAAACAGTCAATTTTTCAAAAGTTGTTTCTCAGAAAGTAATGGTAGCATAGAGCTAAATTGTATTCCCTTTAAAAAGAATAAGAAAACTATTCTATTAGTGCATAATTTGTAAGTTATTTAATAATACATTATTTTATAATCCGCAATAACGTTCTAGATTATATAAAATTAACTTTATAAGCATAAAATACTAAGATTTTAGTTTGAATTAGATGTTTAACTAAAAAATAAATTTAAGGGAATCTTTAAGAATTAATAGCAGAAATTTATGTCTTACACATTATTTTGTTATTATCAGGCTAGGAATAGTATTTAGCTCCGAAAATGTTGAAAAAACATCAAAATGAGTAGTACATAATGATACAAATTAACATGTTCGCACGACATTTCCACAGAAAGTAGGCCTCAAGTTGAGGAAGGCCCTTGCAGGGAGTGTTGTTTAGACCACTCCTCTTTTACCTGTCAATTAGTGTTTCCTACAATAAGCGACGTTTGATTGATCGCTTGATTATAATACGAACAAGATGAAACCCAAAATTGGTCATTATTTAAATTGAACCGAATTTCAGTAGGTATTTGACTTTTTAATCCTGTTTCCCATTTCCTGGATTTGAGAGAATTTATTTTTTTTTATATCTTTTGTCATAGATTACGTTATGTAAGAGTTGACAATAGATATTGTACATGTATTTATTTTATTGTTTTTTTCTTAAATTCTTCTATCTAAAACCTATGTAGTCTCTGATTGGTATTCCAATATTCATTTCTCGTTGTTGTAGTTAAAACAATTTTGACTAATCCAGGTGGGAATCGAACCCGTAATGGAATCCTCGCCCCAACGTTTACGGCGATTACTTCCTCTATATATGATTATAGAATTTGTCATGGAATCATTTCCTCTTAAGGAATATACCTTCAAATATGAACTCTAATAGTTTGGCGCCTGGGTTCAATATCTACTTTTACTTTCTTCCGTTTGTCGCTGTTTTTTCACATCTTTGTGATTTATTTTTTATAAAAATTATTTCAATGACACTTTTGCTCAAAAATTTATTCTAGTTTTCTCTTTGTAATTTATAAAACGGTGTGGCCGTTCTACTATTCTCTAAACCTCCATTTTGTTAGAATAATTAATATGTTGTACATATATACTCTTTTTGTCAGTAGATTAAATGATATAGTTAAAATTAGCTTGTTTGCGATATAAACTCTATATTGCTTTATTTTCCTTTAGTTTTCTGCTGTGATAGTGCTGTCACGAAAGAGACAGAACGCCATTGTATCAGCGTCATGTCCACACGGTGACAGTTAAACCTGTCAGTTAAACCTCAGCTAAACCTGTTGAGAGACAGCTTAATCGCTACTTGTCTTGATTATATTACAACCCTGAGATAAAATAAATTCCAAGTTAAGGAATCATCAAAACACAACATATGAGAAAAATATTTTTTTACTCATTCGCCATCACAGTTGATTAGATAGATAAGGTACGGCAGTGTACAGTCAAATGTTATAAATTTAACAGTAAGCTTTTCAGGAGCTTCACTGCCATTACAAGCACTGTCAACCCCTTGACCCAGGGCGACAGCACATTTACGATATTGAATACTGTCATGATGGCAACTATCATACAGTATGGGTATTCATGAATACTGTGTTAAATGTTAAAGGTTTTACCATGTTAAATATTATAAGTATAGAATTGTAAACAGCCCTATTTACACTCATGTTAAACGTAAAATGCATAAGAGCTCCTAGCGGATTTTCTGAGCAACTAGTTTTACAACCTCTATAACCTTTCCTTCATGTTATTGTTACCTCTAAGTTTTTATTAAAGTAATTTATTAGAACATGCTTAAATTGAGTGAAAAGTAGAAGTAATGTGAATGCTTGGCCACTGAGTGCCTTGTTGATCTTTAAACTTGTAAGGAAGAGAAACAAAATAACAACATCTTTGAAAACTGTTATTACTGTTTATTAGTTATAAAAACGTCCAAAACAATACTAACACAATCAAAACACAAACTATGAGCAAGTAATCTGGTCTGTTCCGTGACGTCATTCTCCATTTAACAGACTCTCAACCATGTTATATAGTTTTAACATGGCAAATGAAGGAAATATTTCTCCATTTAACATGAGTTTTTCCATTTAACACGCTTTAACATGTTAAACTAAAGATCATGAATACACCATGTGCACACCATGGCTGATGACTCAGTGAAATGGGCCTTATGCTGTTTATTTGCGCCTTCAGCTGTTACAAATACTATCCCACATTACGCTCGGGCGCATCACCTGTAACCAACTTATTATTATTATATACATTTGTGTGTGTATATATCTATATATACTACTAAATTACACATATATACAATTTTAGACAGACAGACTATTGAAGACAGGTGCCAGTGTGCTAACCATCTGCTTAGCGATGTCTACCTGCTCCAACCCCCAGCCCAAGATATCCTCGAATCTTACACAACTAGTTCACCCTCTCAACTATTCCAAGGGGATGAAATATTTTCAATATAAAATTCCAATAAAAAAGTAAAAAAAAGAATAATAAATTTCATAGAAATTGAAAAACTAATAAAAAAATATAATTTACTACACTCAACATGGACAGATACTGTATCACTTGATTATAGACCTAAGATACCTCATTCCTCAAAAAAAAAATATATATATATCCTTCTTTTTAATATTTTTTTTTACATCTGTACCTACTATGGAAGTTAAACGATATGTTAGTGTCACTTAAACTTTGAAATGATTTAATTGTAAAAATTATTGAGTTTGTAAAAAATATAATTATATCTTTCGTTGTAAAAAAGTATTTTCTAAGATATTCTGAACTAATTAACTGAATATATTAATGTTTTATAGTTTTACTTCTTTTATATGATTGTTCATTAATAATTATTTCATTATATTTAAAGCTGATAAATAAATTACTTTTAGAATAAATGATTTATGTATATTTTAGAATAATGCTTTCCCAGTAAAAAAAAATATTGTTTTAAATTTAAATTCTATTTGTTTTTATAATTTTATTAGTTGTGGTGTTTAAGTTATATAAACTACTACAAATTATCAACTGAATATTATTACTCAAATATTTGATAAAGTTGTTGAAAATTAATTTTAAGAGTATATTAATTTTCACTAAATTATTTATTAGCATTTACAAAGAAAAATGATAATTTTACCATTGAGGTAAAATTGTTCCCTTTTTTGTTCTTATAAAAAAAAAAGTTACAGCAAAAAATTAGTTTATGAGAAGATCTTCAATTTTCAGAATAGATCAATGTTTTATTATTTTATATTTTATGGTCATTATTATTGTATTTATTTATTGTATATAGTTATTTGAATAAATTATACAATCTCGATCACTGAGGTGGGAACTATCTGAAGAATAGATTCTGAATAAATATATGATATTATATTAAGTTGTATAACGTTTGGAGAACATTAAATTAATACTAAAATTATTAACTTTTGGGAGTGTTGCCAAATGATTGAACGAGGTACCTTCGTGAATTTATCACGTAATAGGAAAAGCTATCAATAAATTAAAACGGCGAATCTAAAATCAGCATGTACAATTAATCGAATGAAAATCAATTATATGTTATAATTAGAAAAAATAATAAATGTAATTATTTATATTAAAAAAATAATATCTAATTTAAAGTCAAATAATTTAAAAATGATTAAGTTATTAAAACCCACTTGTTTGTTTAAAGCGGACAACTGGTTGAGAGAATTAGGCCAATCGCAGATTTTACTCCAGTTCAAACACGTATCCTTTTAAGAAACAAATTTCCAAGATATTAAGATCATTTATATCATTTCTGGTTTGAAAAAAGAATTATAAAAAATCTGACATATCTAAATTGAAACATCATCTCGACTTTTCGATTAACATCCAATATGGTGAATGTTTTAAGTTAATTCTATTTAGAAACTGATTAATTATTTTTATATATTTAAAATATATAATAATAATAATTATGAGTAATTATTAAAAGGATCATAAAATTAAGTTTAATGTTCTATTCTCATCGATTGAATCAATACACAATCACTAGGAAAAATATTTTTTTATGTTTCCAACCATTAGGAAACTGTATATAAAGATTACAGTTTGGTCTCAGATTGGAGAAAATTTAATCCATTTTATAAAATATGTAGGGTCCAGTGGTGTAGTACTTTATAAGGAAGTGTGTTACTAGACCAACGGTTGTGAAAGGAGGGGATTTGGTCAGAATGGAGCGCGACCGCCAGATTTTACCCCAATTAAGGGTACCTACTTTATGAGGCTGGGTGGATCTACAATCTATAGGATTGACTCACATTATCGGGTTGAAAATAAATAATTATCTGTCACTACTGGATTCGAACCTGAGTCGCTGGCGTGCTTTACCTCTTTTTTTTTTTTTTTTAATTTAATTGAATTGAATTCTCTTTCTGTTGAATTCTCCTGGGCTATTCACGCTATTACTGACCTTACCTAGTCTTGATCCTAGAAAAATTCCTAATTATTTTATTACCAAGGCGATACATCAATATGAAAACTGCTCTTATCATCATAAACGATTAAAATTTTTCTAATAAAATAATATAACGTGCGGATTAATCGATGTGTTTATCAAGATATGTGTAGGCCTCTCATAAATATTGATGTGGACAGTTAAGATATGCATATTAACGGCTTGGACCAACACCGACTGTCTCTTAGACCAACCCTTAAATATCCATTGGTATTTTTGATCTTATTTTTGAATAATTATTTTTTGTTATTATTATTCATTTATAAATTTATAATTCATAATTATTACTCATTTACAAATTTGATCATTTTTTACATTTGGCTTAGCTCATTCTTATAATCTTGCTAGCTTGATCTATCAAGTTTATCTACAGGTTAATAAACTATTCAGTGGATCGGTTTATAATGTTATTTATTACAAGCGAGGATCGGATCGATATCAGCTTAAATACTATTGCAACATATTAATTCATAATTATTGTGATGTTATTTACTTCTTAACAAGGGGTTTACTGTGAAGTTATATGTTTACGTTTTATGGTATAGCAATCTATGTGTTATGTAGACAATGTCAAATAAAACCTAAACCTAAGGATCAGCCTTTTTTAAATATTTAGATTGTTTATTAAATAGGCATTCACTGATTGTTTGTTTATTATTTTAGTAAATTGTTTATTGCATTAGAAAATGTTAAGTTATAAAATAGTGTACCTAAAAAAAAATTCATAAATAAACATATGGGTCCATTCATTTAAGAGATATTTCTTTATTTATTATTTATATATTTTTTGTTTTGTTTTTGTGAACATTTTTACAAAAATTACGAAAGTTCATTAAAATTATATACCAAAAGGAACTCATTCGAAAAGGTTACCATTGGATGATGACCATATTGTTCGTAAGGGGTCTTCATCAACACCAACTCCCTCCTTATCCCCATAAGCCTATCCATAAGACGGATATAACTCGGCGAGGACTGACAGATGTAATACGGAAAAGATTTGTGCTCGAGGTGTGCAGGTGGGACGGAGATACAAAGCTACGCTCGCAACTCTCACGCTTTTGTGTTGCCTTGGCCATTTTCCCTATATCTCACACAATGCGCTTTTACAAAACAAATTTCTAAATAAATCACGCATGAATTTTTCTTTTTGGAACTCCTTTCACAACATTCATCAACGCCGGGCCGTCCTTTTTAAAAAGGTCCGAGACGGAGAGAGAGAGGAAAAAAACATAAGATAACGCAACAAGAGGTTAGGATGTGTCATCGTGGTTGAGTGAAGTAGAGGATTTGTCTGATACAGGTCTGATACGAAATGATGTATCTTTATATACGAATATCTTATAAATATAAAAATTCTTAAAGGTGGCGGTGGAAAAAAGTAACTAATATAACTCTCATTATAATACTAAAGAGAATTGAACGAATACGTAGAGGTAATAAAAAAAAACTAATGAACTAATAAATAAATTAATAAAAATAAATCCGTACTGCTACAACCCATGAAGTATGGGGGTTGCAGTACTTTGTAAGGAATTACTGAAACTAGAGCAACGGCTGTGCAAGGAGGTGATTTGGTCAGAATCAGGGCCAACCACCAGATTTTTACCCAATTAAGGGTGCCCACTTAATGAGGCTGGGTGGACCCCAGAGGACTCCCGAATCCACAAGGCAGGCTCACAGCTATAGTGACAGAAAATAATTATCTGGGTTCTTGGAGTTAGTTGCACAGTGCCTTGCCACTGATCTATCCGCTCCCTATGAACTAAAAAATAAAAATTTCACGAACATTTAATTAAAAAATCCTAGAGCATTATCAATATTTGTAAATAAATAACAAAACAATAATATTTTCACTAATTCAAGTATCGTAAGACAAAAATACATGAATAAAAAAAAAATAAAGGCCGAGATGATAAATTCGTTTACTGTTCTGAAGTGATGCACTATCTTTTATTTTTTTTTATTTTAGGCTGCTGAAGTGAGATATGCTTTCTCTGCATAGAAGATAAATTATTCGTTAATTAGATTTTAATATCCTCTTAATAACTATAACTTTAAAATAATTTTTTATGTTTTCCTCAATATTTTTGGTTTTCCTTCTGAGAGATCCATTCAGCGTAAAGGTTCTGTTTTGGACTTATAAGAAACCTAATTAAATTTAATTCAAACTGGTTTTATATGGTTGTTTTTGTTATACGAACATTTCTGATGATATTTTACAAAATAAAGGACAGTATCGACTATTTTTGGCTTTTAAAGTACTTAATTTTGAAATGGTCAGTGTATGAAAATCTGTTATTTTAGAAATTAATGATCTTATGGAGTTCATTTTCGTTTTAAAATTTTATCAACTATTTCGTACGCAATATAGAAATTTATTGCATTTATAAATTATTTTAGAAATTAACAGAATAGATTCTTTACAACTTAGAAATAAATTATTGATAATAGACTTAAATAAATAAAATTGGCTTTTAAATTAACCGAGGCCCCTGAGAGCTCTGGAAACAAATTGAATCTTGGACTTACATAAGAGTGTATAAACGACATCATGAATCATTTTTGTCCTTTTTAATCTTTTTGAATTTTTTTTAAAAACATATAAGATGTATAATTACCAATTTTAATAAACAACGTCAATAAAGAATAATCATATTCTGTAATTAGTTGCGTAATTTAGTTTAAGGATGTTTTGATAATAAGATCCATGTGAAATTCTTACCTGAGTTTATGCCTTATTAATGAAGAAAGGTTACCTGCCAAGGTGAGGTGGCTTCCAATTCAAACAAGGTCATAACCAAGAGGAAAATATTACTTTAATCATCATATTTAATTTTTTATTAAATATTAATTATTGCAAATAATTAATAACATAATAAATGTAGATTTATGTATATTGTTATTTATTAAAGTAAAACGTATTGATGAGAGAATTCTCATTATTAGTACAGAATATATTATTAAAATATATATAAATATTTATTTTATTTGTGAAAGATATTTTTGAAGAAAAACAAAACATGTTGATATAACTTTTTCTTCTATGCCTGATTCTAACCTAATCACCTCCTTGGACAACCATTGGTATAGTGACAGTACTTCCATACAAGATACTGCACTCTTGACCCTTTATGATTTACAACGGTACAGATTTTTAATTATAATATATTATATATCACTATCATAAGGTAGAACATATTTCAGTGGAGAATTTTTTGTGATAATTATTTGAAGAGAATGTATGTTCTAAAAAAACAGTGTTTTTCTCATTCAAATGCCGACCAAAGATGTATTATTACTAAGTAATTATTGACTGATCCTCAAGACCCACCAAAACAATTATATATAAATTATTATAATATTAGAAATTATTATAAAAAATATAAATGGTATTATGTTAAATTATAGCCTTTATTACTCAAACTATTATGGCATTCATTATTTGGTCGAAGCGTTATGTAATTAGATAAATACAACTCTGTCAATTAATTATTTTATGTGATATCAGCTTGATTGAAACATCATAATGGACTGAGAATGATGGAATTATAAAACGAAAATTAATATAATTTTCCTGGACATACGGAGTTGAGCTTTGGGGCTCCACTAAACCATCAAATTCCTCCAGAATCCAATCCTTACAGTCCAAAATCCTTCGTAAAATCCTTAA
>NW_027114585.1:19695-27467 GCF_000696795.3 Halyomorpha halys
CTTGGCCGGAAAAAAAAAAAAAAAAAAATTTTCAGCAGGTTATTTTATAAAAATTCATATTTTATATTGTATATATATGACAATATCATAGATAGGCAAATTTTACGAATGTTTCAAGCATAGAGGGAACAAAAAATGGTGGTTGTTTTAAAAAAAAAAAAAAAAAAAAATATAATTTTCAGCCATTACAGAAAATAAAAACAGTTATTGCGTAAGTTAAGATAATAAGTAAAAATGTCCTCTTTTGACTATCAATCAAACGATTTAGGAGAAAAATCTTTTTAGGACCTCAATAAACCCACATTGTAAAAAATAATTTTTTTTAGTAATTCTATTATTAACAAATTTTATTTTATACATATAAATATTTTCGACATTCTAGTAACGTTTTGGCCTATTTACTTTTGGAGATTTCGAACTTTTTTCTAATTCTTTACCCCAGCCATATTAATAAAATTCTTTAGTTTCATAAATACTCCATGGAAGTTTTAGTTTCCATTTTTTTTCATGTAAAATATATAAATTAATATTACAGATTAGAAACATCCATTTTTTAAAATATATTAATATTTTTAAAAACTATATTAACTTTTAAGTTGTTTTATTTAACCTTAATCTGAACCCCTCTAAAAAAACAAACAACAATAATGAAGTTGATCATAATAAAAAGTCTTCTAAAATAAAATTGTCCCTAAATAAAAGCCTACAATAAATAACCTTGTTATAAGAAGTGCTTACTTTGTATGAAAATTTATTCGTTCAGATTAATTTATTCAATTAACATGTTAATTAAGGTAGTAATAATTGTGTATAATTTGCATTAATTAAATAGTTTCGAGATTATAGTAGTGGTGGCTAAGAGCAGTTGTTATTACAAACGAGGCATAAACAGCTCGACTCTTGTTTACTATTTTATTACCTGGAATGTAATTAAAGATTCAAATAGACAATTCTACATTGGATAAGTGCGTCACCTAAAAAAGTATTAAGAATTTTATTATATCCGGCTTTAAATATTAAATGTGCGCTTAATATGAGAAGTTGGATATTGCATATTGAATGTAGCATTAACAACTGCTTTTTTAGGTAATTTAAAATTAAATGTAAGTTTATGTTTTATGTAACAGTTCTTATTTCTTTTAAAATTATTCTATAATTGGACTTGTTCATTTAAAAATATGTAATCGGACCTGACTTAATTTGTACTTAAATTACCAGAATAAACATATTAAAAATACTTAAAAAATGAGACGATCATAATAAATATAAATATGTAAATGATCTTGTGGCAAATAAAGAAAAACGGAAGGGTACTGCGTGGTCGGAAGAGCGGAAGCGAAGGCTCGCAGAAATTATGAGAAGATATTGGGAGAGAAGAAGAGAAAAACTGAGAAGGAAAAAGTAATGATATTCGCGTGGTCTTGAAAGGCCGTCCCGTGGGGAAAAAAAAAAAAAAATATATAAGTATTAAAATATATACATATTAATACTAATAATAAAAAATAAATGACTTTATATAAAATCCCTTCATATGTGCATAATGTAAATCAAAAATATTAAAGTTGTCCAAGTCAATTTGCTGTCTGTGCGACCAGATGTAATTATATATATCTAAAATTATATAAATTTTTTATTTATTTTTTTTATTCGTTTTCATTTCCTTTAAAACTTTTTACAATTTATTAAAATAATATCTGATAAGACTCGATTTTCGAATGGTCTTTTTACAGGAAACTACTACGCTTTAATAACTGAAACGGAAGTAAAGGGGTGGGTTAAACTCTGATTGCTTTGATGAATATCATAAGTTTGATTCGTTTGATTATACATTTAAAGTTTGATATTTTTAAAAATTGATGCATAATGTTTGTTTGACTGATAGATTACAGGCACACACTTTCCTGTTGTATTATTTTTACTTCTAAAAATTAATTTTGACTTTCGTATTTGATTATTTATTTAAAAGATATTCAATGAGATATTTTTAAAAATATTTTTATGGATTTATGTTTTTATATCAAATGGTAGATCATTATACGATTTTACAACAATTTAATTGTAACTTTTTGCATATAAGCAGTATTTGTTTTTTTATTTATTACTTAAGCAAGTGTTTATTGAGGTTTGACGTTTTTCCAATTTATTGATTTTTAGTATTTTTATGATTGCTATTGATAAACAAAGAATCCAAATTCAATATTTTAGTTTCTGGTAAAGTGATTTTTATTGATACTAAAAAAAAAAGAAAAAAAAAAAAAAGTATACTTTCCATATTATCTCTATAATAGATATGATTTAAATAGTTTATATGATTTACATTTAGATTGTTTTTAACATATTATATGTTAATTTTTAGTTTGATAGCGAAAATGATAATATGTAAGCATCCAACATATGAAGAGTCAGGGACTCAGTACTTTGTAAGAAAGTATAATTTGTTTGAGAGTAGGTAACTTAAATAAAAATACATATATCTTTTGACTCTTATCTTTCAACTTTGTCTATTTTTTGTTTACGTTTCGGCCCTTTGGTCGTTATAAAGAAGAACCTATTGTAAAATATTCACATTATTTATTTACAATAACTCAACATATAACTCTACATTTTTACTAAGATAATTGATTTGTTCAAGTTATGAAAATTATTTTTCTCTATTACAAGCTAATTACCAAAGTCACTTATCGTTAAAAACAAATATATTTATCAATTTAATATCACACAGTTTCATGTATAATGTTATAAAAATATTTATCTATTTACAAATTATTCTTACTGCAGCAATTTCATTTTTAAACAATTTTCTGATATAACAATACACACTACTACATTTATCAAAACCTTCCTTCACAAGGTTAGGACTCTGTTATCGACTAATTTTAGTGTTTAATATATTTGATCTTTCATTTGTATTAATTTCTAATTAATTTTAGTACTACCCACTGTTTCCATTTTTACTTGATTTAATTATAATATCTAAATAATTTTTAATTTTTACTAAACCTCTCTTGTAGAGAACAAATTTGGTGCTAGAATCTATCATGAGTTTTTTATTTTATTTTACTTATTTTTTTATTTTTATTTTAGTATGTATGCGATCATTTATCAATATTACCTCTCTTTGCTATTCTAAAGCTCTTTCGTAAAAAAAAAAAAAAAAAGAAAAAAAAAAAAAAAAAAAAAAAAAAAAAAAAAAAAAAAGAATCTATCATAATAATTAGCCACTTGTGAATACTGCTCTAAGTATGGTAGCCGAGTCTTACTATAAACTGAATTTTTAAACGATTTTGTTGTTTATGTATTTTGCTATTCAAATACTAAAAAATTGTTTTAATTTTTTTTTGCAAGTGACATCTTCAGAACGCGTCCTATCTGAAAAATACTAATATAATATAGTTTAATATCAATTTTTCAATTAAAATTCCTTCTTCAATTAGAATGTCTAGAGTTAAATGCTTTGGAACTTAATTCATTATAACAAAAGGAGTATTTAACGTCCTTTATATTTTTTTCAACGTGCCTGTGATTTTTGTAATTTTTTTTTCTTGAAAGCTGATAACAAATTTCAAAATTTTGAGCTGATGGATTAAGGAAATTTTAAAGACAAAGAACTAAAGCCACTCCAGGATGTCCGTTAATAACAGAGTTGCCATTGGCTTTTACGACCAATAATGAAGGACCTGTGGAAAAGCTAAACACAGCCCCGAGTTCGGGAGATAGGGATTGGAAAGGACCCGTCTGATAGGACCTAAGGTTAGGCAACTGATCGAACCCGCCCAACTGTCTGCTCGATAGTTTTCCTATCACTATAATTAGAACTCTTTAGCAGTCTCTCTGCACGCGAGTATCCAGCAACTGGATGTAATAGTACAGTTTTGAAGTATAGTCTTAATGATATTATCTAATTAATTAATGATATTACCTAATTTCTACTCAGTCCTTTCTAAATATGAAAGATCACCATATTATGATGTTACTTACTATTGAGGACTAATATAAATAAGCTTTTATATGCGGTTGCCAAAGAACGAGCAGCGGCAGAGGATTTGACGAAGGAAATAATAAAAGCTAAATGCTGTTTTTGTCCAACTATACCCGGTATGGAAGGACAGGAAGAACAAGGGTCTCTCAAGATGGAAGGCTCCAAGAGTCAAGTCACGACGAGAACTCGCCTCTTCTACAGCTGCTGAGGATTCTGAGAACATGATGGAAGGAATGGACAGAACCCGATTGAAGAGCAACGGCGAATAAAGTAGTGTTAACAATTTCTCACTTATAGATAATCTGACTATAACACCTGAAGGTACATTTAGAGAAGTGAACAGAATCAAAATTAGTTGTAGATTAAGTTAGATATTTAATACACTACTGATATTTGGGGTATTCATGTTGTTTAGTTTTACATGTTAAAGTGTGCTAAATGGAAAAATATTTCTTTCGTTCAACATGTTAACACGATATAACATTTAGCGTGGTTGAGAGTCTGTCAATAGACCTGGTATATAGAGAATGACGTCACGCAACAGACCAGTGAGCTATCATCTGATAGGTTCTCGTAGTTCGTGTTTGGTTTTTGTTTTAGACTTTTATAAATCTCTAATAAAATAATAGATAAAAATAATAATTAGTATTCTGGAAGGAAAGAATACAAAACAAGTTGCCCAGAAAACCCGTTAGGAACTTCTCTGCACTTAACATACAACATGGACTTTATATGGGGCTGCTCAGAATCTTATTTTTTTACTATAACATTTAGCATGTTAAAGATTTTAACTTTTAACACAATATCATAAATACCTCTGATATTCTATATCGATTTATTTTTAGGTCTAGTATAGTTATAAAAACACGATACAAGTATCGTTTGAGAAATTAATAAAGAAGTAGGACATGATTCGGTATCTACATATTGATATGACCGGGAATCAGAAGTCTGTATAGAACAGCAACAGAGGAGCACTCGTTGGACAGAGTCGAAACTTCATACCACTCCGACGCAGAAATCGGATATGGAATTAGCCATTATGTTTATGGGATGAAAAGACGTTGAATAAACTTAAATTGGCTGAATCAACTGCTAAGCAATGAGGTTCATGCTTCAGAGGGTTAGTGAAGTGTTTATCACTCCTTTTCGACTCGTACATAGTCGTCTATCATCGGGGGTTTAGTGCTTTGTAGCAAATTACTGTTTCTTGAACAATGCTTATACAAGGAGTGATTTGGTCATCATCGCGCCTAACTGGTTTTCCCCGCTTTATAATGGTTGGGTGTACACGAGGAGGACTCCGAAACCCACAGAATTTATCCACGGATGGAGAAAATAAATAAATAATTATCAGGCACAGTCAGATTCGAACTTGGGTCCAAGATTTTAGTAGCACAGCGCCTTACGCATTGATCTACTCCGCTCTCTAGTTTTTGGCCCTATAAATCAAATTAATAGAAAAAACTACAAAAAAACTAATGATGAAATATTCTAAGAATTAGCTTAATTAATTAGTGAGCTATCGTTTTGTTTTAACAAAAAGTATAAACTATATATATATTTTTTTTGCAACTTAAGATTATAATATTTTGGAAGTTTCACGACCTCTTCTTGACAGACATCCGTGTCCCCCGAAGTGAAAAGCATTCAGGAAGTGGCGATAGCCAATTACTACAGCCAACTGAGCATGATATTAACATCACAGTTTCCTAGTTAGCGTTAGTCGTCAACACAGCCCAATTTTTATGCAAATAAAACACCTCGTGAGCGTGATTCAAACCGGGTTCATTTGCCATAGGATCGTTCCGGTAGACCTTTCCAATTCGACAGGACTGGGTGGGCTATTATTATCAGTCGTGTATTAAACGATAAAAATTGTTTACTGCTTGGACCATTTCATATATATGAAACTTTAAAAAAAAGTATAATTGTCATAATAATATTATTATTATTATGAGTTATTTTTTAAATATTGGTTGAAGATGGAATTTAAAAACAAATGGAAGGTTATTGCAAGTTCCTAGAAGTCTATACTTTACTTTTACAATAATCGATATGCTTTGAAACCTGTCATCAACGTGTCCAATCGCCTAATTCATCACCTGAAATCGGATTATTATTTTCGTTCGATGGATTGGATCAGAAGATTTGAACCAAGTTTATTAATGCTAGGAAGCATGGTATTCGAGCAGTAAGTTTGTTTCTTTATAAAACACTCTTCAATTTTGTTTCTTAGTACACTTAATAACCAAGTATATAAATAAACTAACTATGCAGTATTTTTTGCTCCTGAAAGTTTATCCCTGTTCTTTTAACATTTTTCATGAATTTTTGTAGTTGATCGATGCAAAAATAAAGCATAAAATAATTAGACAAAAATAGATAGAAAATATTACATTACAATTTTAGGATTGCATAGAACGTGTTCAAATGTGCTATCGGACATATTTAGTACACTGATATCAAATGCGTTTTTAAACTTTAAAATACTAAGGACGTTTAACATACTTAAAATAGATAGAGTGAGTACCCCTAATATATAAAAATAATAATGAATATGCATCACCACAACTCATAAAGGGTTAGAGCCAACCAAAGAGGAAGGTGATATGATCAGCATTTATACTCAACCGTCAATTTATCTTCCTACCCGATGGTCCAAGTTCTATCTTGTATATGTGCCACAGTAGTGTAGCATCATTCACCCTTGACATACTACAACACTTCAACGCATCCTCAAATATTAGGATCGTGATTGGAATATAGGAAATTAATTTAAAACACACACATTAGAAACATGCCTATTTCAGTGACAACTATAATTAGTGATCAAAGTGCTAGTGGCACGCAAGGACTCATGATAATTGCTCTCTATAACAAGAGCTCTGATTAACATCGAAAATAATTAGTATTATTACTTCGATAGCTCTATATTATCCTGTCCGATCTAATTTACCGACTAAACATTTCTGCACTTTATTCCCTATTTTAGGTGTTGGCAGTGTTTATGCCGATGATATTGTCTTGTCATGTGAATATAACGGTTAATAGAAGCAAAGAATCAAGTTTTGGAATAGAAACGAATAGAATGAAATATAATGAATGAATAAATGAAAAAAATAATTTTATTCTGGGTCATATGTCCCCTAAGAATAAACAGATGGTTCATACATTAAGATTGGCAAGCATTCACATACACATACATGGCATCTGGCAAGCATTCACAAGTTTCCAGTAAGTAAAATGAAATTACATTGGGATATTGGCTTAACTACTGTTCATAATGTTAATCAATGTATGCCTATTTATTTTATTACAATCTGGTTTGGTTATACAATAAGTGGAGGAATAGGTGTTTAAAGGAAAGAATGGATGAGGACTGGCGAATGGAGTTGGGAAGAGAATTCCAGAAGGTTGCACGTATGACGAAGGATTTGCTAAAGAAGACGGTTCTATAGCAGGACATATATAAATCAATCGGTTGGGATCTGGTGTTTAATGAGTGGATGGATGAACGAAGAGGGAGGAGATCGAGGATATAGGAATTTTTTTTATTTTAAGAACTGGGAATAGGAAAATACCAAGGAGGTATTGCCTTCGGGAGGTTGGATAGAGCCAGTTCAACTCGGTATACCAGCGGAAAACCAAATATATGTATGGTTATAAGAAAAAAAATTGTGGAGTACTGGTATCAATTCGAGTATACATTTAATTATTCAAAGAAGTTTAAGTATCTAAAAAAAAAATAATTAAAGAAAATATTATTATTAATAACAAGAATAATTTGGTA
>NW_027114585.1:27913-78912 GCF_000696795.3 Halyomorpha halys
AGACCGTTTGTCTAGTAAATGTTGCAATAGTCGGAATCTACGAGCAGTTTCTTGTCTTTTTAGTCTTGTATGAGGATTCCATGTCAGTCGTTTGTCGAAATGTAGTCCTAAGTAACGGATCTGTTCGACAGGAATAAGTGTGGTATTATTAAAGAATACTGTAGGGCAAGAGGTCATGGGTAAAACAAAAAACTAAATCGATATACATTTTTATTTAAACCTAGATTTTGCATTTTAGATTATTGTATTCATTAATAATATCTATATTTATTAAATCCACATGTTGGATGAAACTATTAAAATATGATTTATAAAATTTGTAGTTTCAAGATGACTCTCAATCGCCAGATTTTTCCTTAAACAAATGTACCCATTTGATGTGGATCCTAGGAGGGCTCTAGAACCCACAGGGTTGACTCACGGCTACAGAAGCACAATAAATAATCATATGTCTCAATTGGATTCGAACCCGGGTCCTTTGAATTAGTAGCATAACTTACCTCTGAAGTATTATATAATTTTTCTCTAAATGCTCTATAGTGTAATTATGTAATTATCTTATATATTATACAGTCTAATTTATCTGTAGATATTACAATTATCATACTTTACCTACAATTATCTCCAGATTAAAAATATTTTTCTATCTCAAAGACAATTCAAATATAGACAATTAGTTGGGCTTTAGATGCTTCAATCCTTAGACGGGTATCTCCTCTATAGAAAAGGATAATATGAACTAGGATCGATGGAGAGTACATGTGAAATCTGAATTTGATTTGGTTTTTTTCAGAATGGCAAGACGTGACAAGAGAGAACTTTTTTTTACCTCCCACAGCCATCTGGTCTCTGTCGCGAGGAAGTCAACTTTGACCAATTCATACTTTATATATACACACACATTCATTTTCTTTTGCCTACAAAAATTATATATTTATCATAATTTATTTAGCCAAAAAGGAAAAAGTGAATAATTTTAAATGTATATTTAAAAATATTTGTGACTAGGTTTGAAGATGTAAAAAATTTTGATCTTCTGAGAATTGGCTATGTAGAAGATTTATGACTCTTGGAAAATAGTTTATAGTATTATTTTGAATATTCATAAGAAATAAAACTTGATTTAGTTTAATACCATTCAAACCCCCTTAGATATTCTCGGTATAGTATTTCAATTACTTAAAAAAAAAAAAAATTAAATTTAATTGATATTCAAACATATATTAATATAATATCAGGTAAACGAACGTATTAACAGGCATTTTTACATTTTTCATTGTATTAAAAAGAATATTTAAAATAAAGCCACAACCGAGAAGAAAATCAACATTTAATGAGGTCGTAATGAAAACCTTTATTTCAGTTTATTATCGGCATTTCAACAAAGCAATTTGTGGTAATTAAAAAACAACAAAAACGATCTGGATAACATCATATTTAATTATCCTCTTTTCCTCAATACAATATATTTGAATTAAATATGGAATGGGGACTTCAGCTGCTGACCAAAATTTAAATAAATCTTTTATAAAACGATATCTGATTGGCCAGAGATAATTAATGCTGAATCAGGAGTAAATTAGCTTTAAAATGGACTTGTCATTGGTCCAACCCTCGGCCAGTCGTTATAATAAATACATATAACATTTTATATTTTTACAATTCTATCAGAATACATCAAAGGACTTATTTAATTATTTAAAATAGAATTTATTAGTATAATTAATAAGATCTGTTCAGTAATTGGTAGAAGCACATGTGTAATCTGTAAGGCTTTATGAGAAGCCAAAACTTGATTTCAGAACTCTAATAATATTAATTAATTTATATTAATTACAAGTAAAACATTTTACAAGATGTTAAATTTTTACATTAATTTAAGAAATCTTGTCCTCATTATTTCATTATTATTTATATTAACCTGAAACTATAAGAATTTTGTTTATGTTAATTCAATGTTGCATTTTGATTAAAAATGCAACAAAACAGCGTTAAAGAAAATAAATCAACATAAGATAAAAAAAATAGTAATATTATTTATTTACATTTGCTTTGAAGGAAGAACCTTCTACGAATTTATTTTTTCTGTAAGTTATCTGTAGATAAATCATATTTTCATTGATGTTATTTTATATCCTAAAACTAGGGTAAAATTAAAGTTTTATTGAAAAATAAAAAATTAAATATCTTTGAATTTTTTTTTTATTTTCAAACCTCTTTATTTTTATATATGGTTACAGAATACATTATAATATAATGCAATATATTAAATATCTTTGAACCCCATTTACTCGTCTTATTACAGGCCTTGACATCTCCGGTTGAGTAGGAGTGAAAAAAACAAAAATTGGCAATAATAATTTAACACATATATTAGTTAAAAATAAAAATAGAAAAAACTTAATATACTGATGATACGTAAGTTAGTAAATAATGTTAAATTTATTTGACCAATTTAAAGTAAAATAAAAAAAAGAAACATTTTAAGAGGCATGATTAAATGTGTTCGAACGATTTTTAATTATTGTCATTAATTTTTTTTTTTTTTTTATTGAAAACAGTGTTGTCTTTTCAGCACTTTCTTTTTACCAATGGTTGTTTCATTTTTTGAATGTTATAAAATTTTTTTTTTGGAGTTACGAAATATCACAGCTTTAGCCAAGATATATCACATCCATTAAAAAAAAGTATTTCTTTTTACTGAATTCCTTAGGTATAAAACATTTTTAAAAAAAAATATTTATGTATAAAATAACACGTACATGCATAAAGTACATTACATTCTGCCACAGGATCGGTGGTGGAATGATCCAGCATATATATTAAAATACTTTATCTTTATCTCTATTTTTAAATTTTTATCTCGTTAAACTTTCCTGCCCGCAATGAAATATGGCTCTAAAAGGTACACTATTAAAGTTGATATTTTGAATATTTTAAGAGATATCTGCAATAATGCTATAATAACGCCCCGTATATGAGCAGGAAATAATGTCACCTACATAATATATTCAAATCACACGGTACCACAACCCGACGGCTGACATTTGAGTACGAGTAACAAACCTTAACAACCTGTAAATCATGAGGACTCGGAGTCGAATTAAATTTATAACAGCCTTTCATTTATTCCGAATAAAAAGCATAGGGCAATGTTTATTTTATTCAGAGATATTCATGAGATCAAGACGGGATTGTCGGCTATTTAGAGAACAGAGAAAGTGGTGGTTAACGAGCATCTTTAACTGTCGCTCGGTTTACAGTTTTAGGAGAGTTAATTTGATATTTTTAGAAGTGAGGGGGGGGGGGCACTGTGTTAAAAAAGAAAATGTGCTTCGAAGCGGGGCCGCCCGCTTTGTCTAAGAAAGTGGTCTCTAATGGACTTTAATGAATATGCTAAAGTCCCATTCATCAAAGTCCTGAAGCTTGGCGGCTTCGGAGATCGCAATAAATAAATTTACAGAAAAATAAATTTTCGAAACCTTCTATTATTTCTTATAGTTCTCGAAACGACAGTTTATAAATGTATAGCTATTTGTCGAATTTAGAAAGGCTGCCAAAGCACGATTTCCGTTTATGAGAAAGGATTCATAATTTATCTTTTAAAACTTTTGTGACTAATCCCAATAACATAATTTATTTTTATCAAATATTATAACTTTATATTAATTATACGAAAATTGATATTTTAATTATAAATTATGAGCTAACATTTAATAGTTCAAAAGGGTCTATTATTATTTTTTCATTTTCTAAAAAGGAATAAAGAAATTCTTTTTTATCACTTCTTTATTTTTATTTTTCACTCACACTGGAACGTTTTTGAATATTTGGCTCATTATCCAATTTTATTGCTTTTCTAAAATCAATTATACACTGAGTTTCAATAAAGCTAAGTTTATGATATTTAAAATTACCTCTGAGGAACCAATCGGGTTTTTACATTATATGACCAAAAAATAGTACATATTACAGTTTTGTTTTCAATAATATAACAACCTTTTTGCAATTTTAATCATATTCAGGACGTGATCAGTTAGAGTAAGGTAAAATGTCAAAAAAATTCTCCATTTTGGTGTATTTTCTTTAATATAAAATTTGACTGTTCACTGACATAATTATTGCTATATAGAAATTGCTATAACAATCACAAATCACTCAAATAATATGATATTTTAAATTTTGTCAGCTTATTAAACTAAACAGCATTTAACTTCAATTTTAAAAATTAATGATGTGAAATAAAAGTATTACTAATTAACATTTCATCTTCAATAAGAATTACCGTCGTTTGTCTTTATAAATATCACTTTTAATCTATTTTTTTTTCTGTTTTAGGAATAAATATCCCTTTTTTATTATTTATTTATTTTCCTTTCACATTAGAACAACGTGTCGGGATTTTTTTGCACATTATCCATTTATTTTCGTTTGGTAAAATTAAAGTAATGCACAACATTATATAAATATTTCTACAAAAACAATTATACCTTGAATTTAAATAAAAAATTTAAAAATGAATTAAAAGTAATTCAAAATATATTTTACTATTTACACAGCTAGTTAACTACTTCATATCAATTTACAAATTTAAAACGTTTTTGAGATCAATCTAAACTTTAATTTTAATTTGTTAATTTATATAAAATAATTAACTAGTTGTGCAAATAGTAAAATACATTTTTAATTAGTATTTTTTTCATCTATCATAAAAACCAGCGATTGGTTCCTCAGAGTTATTTATTATTTCGAATAACATAACGTTTAGTAAAAAAAAAAGTTTGATGTTTGCTAATTTTTAGCTTTTATTTCTATTAGCTTCTAACCTTTTCTAATTTAGCAGTCCAATATATTTAACCCACTGTACATTCTAAAAGAAATTGATGTTTTCATGCTTTACATATCCTATTAATCCTAATTGTGTATATATTTAATAATTTATTAATTATTAAATTTAAATAAACTCTTTAAATTATTTATTATGCTTTTTTGTTAGGCTGCTGATCTTAATTTACAACCTTAGTATCTCTAAATGCTAACTGGAGCCTATTAAGTGAAGTTTATTTTCATAATTTTTTTTTTACATTTATTTATTAAATATAAGTAATAGTTACATTATTTATTAATTCAATCATTATTATTACTAAAAAAGATTTTAATTTCCGACTAGATTAGTTCCGAGTAGGTTCCAATTAATTTAGTTAAATCAAAATATGTTTAAAAATGGAGTATATATGGAAATATATCAAAAGTCAGTATAAGTTTGAAAAGTTATTATTTAAAAAACATAGATATTATGTAAATATAAATTTTGAAATAAACTGAATAAGTTTTTGGTGTAGAATTTTATTTTGTCGAAAAACTTTACTTTTTAGAGTGGATATATTCAGCCTTTTTACAATAGAATTTGTAAAAAGTTAGATAAAAAAATATATATATGTTACTGAAAATATGATGCATTTATTAGCAATAAACAATAAAAAATTAATGTTTTTTTAAAGTCTATTTGGGTAAATGGCCTGGTTCTATGAGACTGGGAGTGTTTATTGAAGACAGGTTTCCCCGCCTTCCAACCTAGTCATTAATTCCTTGCAAATTGTCTACAAACTCTACGAATTATCCCGTCAGGAAGTCAAGTGTTAAACTGAGGTTTAAACCAAAGTGGAATCAAGGGAGCGTTTATCTCAATTATTATAAATTATTTAAACTTTTACCTTATTAGTGTCTTTGTACGTTTATAACTGCGCATGTCTGCGATTTGTTTTTTCTCAAAAAAAAATTAAATATATGAATTGGGAATATTGAAGGAGTACTCTCATTGTTTAGCTTTACCGTTAACATCTATATAACGTGAATGCTGATAATTTAATATGAATAAAATAATAATTTATAATAAAATACTTTTTTTAGAGCAAGGCCTAGCGCTGTATTCATTATCATTCTTAGAGTGCACTGAGATATAAAAAAAAAATTATTGCATTAAAAGGGAGACGGAATAGGCAGCGAGGTATGTTAGAGGTACAACAGATCATTCAAGATACGGCTGCAGTAATGCAAGCAGGCGAGCTAATGATCGTGGTAACATCTCGCACAATGGAACTGTGAGATCGTCCGGTGTAACTGCACTCCAGAGGTGGGTATCCTCTGCTGGAGAAGTCGAAGGATTGATCATCATCGGCGGGGAAATCGACAGTTCGATCAAACGGCCATTAGTTGGATTCTTTCATCGGTTCCGAAAAGATGCCATCCGATCGGAAGGAATTTATAAAGTATATACTTTCTCAATAAGGCCTAATGAGGAAGCGCATCGTGTGTGGGGTACGCAGGTTTATATATAACTGTCTTCACCTAACAATTTATAAATTTATGCTCGATATATATACGAACATTCCAAGGCATTTAGTAAACCATCTCAAGAAGATATCAATAGAAAACCGAGTAAACCCCAGTGCGGTATGAACTTAGTTATTGTTATTGAATAACTCATAGGTTTATTAACCTATCTATTGAACTGTTATAACCTATTTATTACTATATAACTTATTATTTAACAATTAGATTTATTAACCCTCCTGGGGCACATCCAGCCTTTATAAGGTGGGAGCTGTTAATTGGGACTGTTCAAGAAACAGTACTTCCTTACAATTTTCATGTGTCGTAGGGGCAGTTTTTTTTTGTTTTGTTTTTTGTAGGTTTATTAAACAATACATATTTTCAGTCGTGGATTTACTATGGGTTCGTGATATCCTCCTTGGGGAACACCCAGCTTCTATAAGTTGTGTACATGGCCTTTGATATCGTCGATGGATACACTTTGAGGTCGTATTACCTTCGGTAAAGAAATTTTACTGGACAAGTTATTTGGCTGATGATCCATTATCGGCTTTAGAGGTACAAGTTTATTATATTATTTAAAAAATTTTAATTTTAGTAGATAAACAGAAATTGAGGCTTCTGCAACAATAAAGATTAGTTCCTTTTTTAACTTTTTCTAATATTTGAGAAACTGTATCTGAAAGACTATTTAGTCTTCACGAACTAATTTAGTTTCATATTGCTCACAATTAATTCTGCTTTATAAATTCATACAATTTGCTCCTTCGTGGTTGAAGTGGTAAAAATATGATAATACTGCGAAATGGTTTCCGGAATTTTTCAGCTATTCTGTGTATTTTTCTATATAAACTATATGAACCAGATGATTTTTTTAAAAATTAGAGACCAAACTGGTGTTTGTAAATCCAATAGTTTCTTTCTAGATACAGTTTGTTAAATATTGAAAAGTATAAACAACGGCCAATTCTTCTTTGTTTAATTTAAAATTTATCTCGCTTGAACAACCGGACTTAATTTTATGGTATTCAGTTAAACATGAAACCCTATCATACCAAATCCAGAATAAGTTGTATGGAAATTTAATATGACTTGATATTTTATCAATTAAATTATCCATTATGATGTTAATATATTTTACGTTCTTAATTTCCCTTCCTTTCAATGGTATTCGGTATAATCTTGGAGGAAGGAGTGAAATAGAGTAAATAAGCTTGCAGAAAACGTGAAGCCGAAAAGGTGGGCCTTATGTGCTTTTCAGGGGCGTGGCAGAGGAATTGACGAAGAGTACCAGCCAATCACTGGCTGCCATCTGTTGCAGTTTAGATTACAATGGCAGAAATTTCTATTAACCTTAATGCAAATTTTCCTTTCGTAACTGTGACATTTTTGGCTTTGAGTATAATCCCACTCAATCTCGTTTCCAATTCTAACCTATACAAGAACTTTCAATGGAGTTCTTCTTATTATTCACAAGTTGTATTAATAAAGTAAGCTAGTGTACATTTAATACAATTTTAAACATTATTAAGGCATTGTAAGAATAGTCCAACACTATGAGTTGCGTTTTTAAATATCGATCAAAAACTAACAAATTGATTTTGGGGAAATAATAAAAAAAACCTAGGCGATAGTACATTTCATATCAACAGTCTAAAAAAAGTTAAAATAATAGATATATCTCTTCACTCCAATACAATTCAACATTTTTTTTTCTTTCGGTAAATATTACTAAACAAAAAAAAAAAAATATATTTTTTAAGTAGATTAAAAAAATTTCGTATACTTGGCGTTTGAGAGAATAAGATGATTTTCCTGGTTTATTAAGTTATAAATAGGATTTGAAGAAGAGTACTTGAACCATGGTATTCACGATATTGGAAAGTTTGTGGGTATTCCCATAGGTTTGATAAGAGATAAAATTAAATATGTTTCAAAAGAATCTGTTTATTAATTTTTTTCATATATTTTGTTTGCTGATGACAAATTTGCCCACTTGATATTTAGCCGAGGTGTCCGAAGGACCGGAACTAAGACATGTGAGGGAAGGAAATTTATTTTAGCCACCTCTTTTTCAGCAGTATTTTAGGAAAAATAATTCTATATAAATATCATCTTCTAACATTACCTTATTTTACTCAAGAAATTATTTAGGGTGTCAATAAAAGCAATACAAAATAAAAATAAATATTTTTTACTGCATGTAAAAATAAACTTTTTTTGCTTTGTTAGCCTCTTCTCGAATCATCGTTATGTTTTATTGATATGTTATTAAAAATTTGAAAAATATCATTAAATTTATAAATAATTGCTGCAGCATATCTAATTTAAGTTATTACCTCAACCTATGAATATATTTTTACATAGCAGTTATTTTGTTTTTTAAATTTTAATTATAAATAATTCATTAGTGCTGACGAATTAATATGTAAATATTAAATTATATCTTCCTATGACCTGTAAATTATTATAACCAATTCATCGATTTAAATTGAAAATATATCTATTTACATTAATGGATAATATTTGCTAAATAATCAAATCAGTTGGATATAAAATTAATTTAGAAACATGCAAAGAAGATTTAAATTTATTTAAAAAATGTATTTTTAATTTCAAATGTGGTATTTATATAATGTATACAAGAAGTTGCGGGCTCATTCCAATTTCTAATATCATATTTAATCAGTTTACTTTACAATAAAATATGCAGGAATATTTCTATTTATTAAATTCCCTGTACAGTTTGTATAAAAAGTTATTTAAAAAATAGTAATAATATTATAAGTATACATTTCTCCTTTTTAAACAGAGTGGCGAAGTAAATGAATCTTTGAAAATTTTAACTACAGTATTTTGAAAAGATTTAGTTGTTTAAAATATATTCATTTATAAAATTCAAAAGCCAGTGGAGGCACAGTTTTAACTATCCATCCCAGCAAAATTTTCCTTTATGATACTATTGTAAATACAAATGTAAGGCCGAATGTTTTTTTTTCTTTACATTACATACAAATTGTCTGGTTTCAGTGGGATCGCATATGAAGTGGTACTTAAGTTCAATATGAACATACTCAACTTGTTTTTATAGGGATGTATATCTTTATATCCGTAGCTACAGATGTTCATTTATTCGTAACATGGACTTTGTATCTGCAGATAATAGCTTATACAAGAAAGTAGAAAATGCAACACTCCAACACTTTTTATTCGGGTGATGTTTATTTTAATTTTATTAGAGCCTGCATACAAAGTACAGTTCAACAAAATTACATGTAAATGGAAGATACATGAAGTATAAATTCAAAATGAAATGATATAAAAAAGAAATGATTTATCTTTAGAAGCAGAGCTGTCTAAAAATATTGGGTTACTACATGGCACAGTAAACTTGTTTTATATATTTATTTTTATTTTTGTTTTGTTTATATATATCACCAAACAGTATATAATTATGCTATTACCATTAACTAGCAATTACAATGTTGTCCATCTTGTTTTTATTTTTCTTCAGTTGTTTTTGGTTTATAATGAAATAATGTTTTTTTTTTCTGAAAATATTAGACTTTTGCACCTTATAGAAGGTCAACGGAGGATTTTATAGCCATTTCATAATCCATATATAAAATTTCACTACTTCATTCACACTACCATCCACTACTACTTAAAAATCCACCCCGACCTTGTAAGTCCGGTTCTTCTCCGAAAAATGCTAAAAAATGTTTGAAAAATAAAAAAATGATGACATTTTGGAATAATTGACACTTTAAGAGCAAATAATGACCCACTCAAACTCTCCTAAACATTGTTTAAGTATTGAAAATGTCTTGTAATTTTTTTCTGATTTTTATAATTCAACGTGGTAAGCAATAAATTTTAGATATGAAATACTTTTAGATCGTTAAGCTCTAGAAGAGGTTGGCCTACGAAAAAAATGAATACAAGGCAAGGCAGCAACTTTGTAGAGTCAGTGTGTTTTGTAATATATACTATAGAGTACTGAGTTCCAATCATGTATAACATAATATATTCTGTTATTCTATATTATTAGGCCCTGATGATCGCTGTGGACCCCCCTTGACTTAGAATACGTTAATAATTTCATAAAAAAACATTTTTTAATTCATCAAGTCCCAGTTAAAAGTGCTGTGGCTTAAAACATAAGAAATTCAACTTCATCTTAAAGAAAATCCCAGATTAATTAGTATATTCCATTTATAAATGGAAAAAATAGGTTATATTATTATTATTATATTATTAATTTGGTTGATTTTTATTTATTGCTAACGCTGAATTAAGGGACCTATACCCGTTAATTATAATTCAAGTTATAACATTGCGGCGTATAAGATGGACATCTAAGGTTGTAGGGCTTAGTAACGAGCGGATCCATAAAATGATAATAAATACTAAACCAACGGATAAACGTCCGAGGGGTAGACCGAAACATGGATGGGAGGATTGTGTTAAAACAGATTTAGTGGAATTGGGTTTGGAGGGGCATCATTGGAAGGATGTTACCTGAGAGCGTTTGGTGGTATCGGCATCGGACCTTGAGTTCGTTAACACATTATTATTATTTTATTTATTGCTAAGAAGGAGCTCGTACCACTGGAATCTTCACTCAGGCAAGGCCACTGAAAAAAACTTCTTATTTCATAGTGAATACTAAAATTTATTTGTTTACGGTAAAAATGTGCAGGAATATAAAAATTCTTCTAGGAATTCTTTTTTATCAGGGGCTTCCCCGGATGGATCCGTCAATGTTTACAGTACGATTATTTCAACAACTGGAAGTGGGAAACGCCAAGTTATATTATCTAGCGCACAAAACTTCAAGTGATTTCCTGTTCCCTTGAAATTGGAGTCATTGAGATTAGTGTTTGTTTTGCCGTGGTTTTTTAACCTCAAAACATCTTTTTTTCCCCTGTTTGTTCTATTTGCTTAGAAGTGACCGATTTGAGGAGTCTACGACACCCTATCGTGTCCCCTATCGCTCTGCCCTGTCACCCTCACACACCCAGGCGGTGCCCGACTGTCGCGACACGGAGATGGCGCGGAGAGATATATTGCATAAATAGTGAGCGGACACATCGATACAGGGACACGCCCCCACCTGTGGGGACCAATTAGCTCACTGCAATAACTAGCGGCTAATATCTAATGAGAGCAACAGGACAAGATGGCCGGCGACGTGGGCCAATGTGAGGGCTGCATTCGACTCGACAGTACCGAGAAGCGAGGAGTTTCAAAAATAATGGATTGTAAGAAAGAATGAAAAATACAAATAAATAACCGACCAGGCAATGTTGCATCATTAGCACAGAAAAGATTAGATCACATTGTTGCTTACAAAATTTTGCCAAAAGTATTGCGCAGTGTGGCCCAACATTAGTAGCGAAAGGCATGAAAATTCTGGCAAGAGAAGTATGCCTTCCAAATGGCGGGTGCTAAGATCAGTGAAAAGGTGATCATATATATATTTTTCTTCCTCCTCCCTTTATTCTCTACTAAGCGACATAACAAAACATTTGATAGATTGCTTCTTCTCGAAGTATAAACGAAAGTGTTTATTTAAAGTTGTTAGAATTTTATATGCAGATTTTTAATTAATTAAATTTTAAAAAGTAGATATCAGTTTTCATTATTAATTATCATCTTAGTTGCCATTACCTTTGCCTTAAAAACATATCAAGTGTAACATAAACAGACATCTATAAAAATATACAATAAAAAAATATTTTTTAACAACTAGTCAATTGACTAAATTACATTAGGGGGTGTACTCTTATATAATATATTGGAATATATAAACAAATAATATTTTAATAATACAATTCATACCTCCTTGGTTGTTTTGGTTCTCGTTCATTTTGGCCTGTAAAATAAAAATTAATTATTATAATAACAAAAAATAATATACTATTCTGTATATTAAGTAGTACATTAAATATATTTTTAAAAAAGTGTAATTTTTTTTTAACTTAAGGTAAATGTCGAAGTTCAAGGTACATATTTGATAATTTTTTTTTAGCACTGAATTAATTATTGACATACTAATGTAATATTTAATTATATTAATATGTCAATATATTAATATTTTACATTTTCGGATGTATGTGATATTAATATATTGATATCACATACATCCGAAAATGTAAAATATTAATATGTCAATATATTAATAATAATATTATTAATGTAAATATTGCATCTTGAGAGGTCAGTAGTGTGTACTTATTTTGATTTGCAATATTTCATTTTTTTAGTTATTAGAGGTTCATAATATTCCTATTAAACTTAAAAAGATTCGATTACCATCAACTATTAGATATAGGATTCTTGATATATCTTGGTATACACAAAATTTATTTTTATAATTTTTTTTAATTTTCAATATTTGACTCTTTGCATTAAAAACGTTTGATTTATTAAAAAAATGGACTCTTAAAAAATTTGATAAAATTATTGGAAGAGGCTGAAAACATCGTATCATTTGTGAGCTACAAAAATTGTTTGGCTTCAGAAACATAAGGCCCAAGGTGCCTTGTAAAGATCCGCCTTTTGTATGAGGTAAATATATATAACTTTTATGAATTTATGTTATATAATATGTACATTTATATCCAGAAACATTGGATATAAATCTATATAAGGTGGACCTATACCTTACAAAGGGCCCCATTAGGTATGAGACGAGTATTTATAATTTTTTAAAGCTATCTATTTATAATCATTTAAACCTATCTAAAATTAAGTTAATTCAACGCCGGTCTGTTAGATTTTAATATCCTTAAACCCCAGGAGTGAAGATTTTGTTAAACATGTATACTTCCTTATACTATATTTATTATTTCTTTTTTATATGCTTTATAAACATAACAATTGTTTTAAAATATTTTTTATTTTAATGTTTTGTCAGTTGTATAATGTTTATATCTCGTTTTTTCATTTAGCTATGACGAAGCCCTTCAAAGTGGGGTGAAACATTGGTTAACAATAAATAGTTTTCTTTTACTGTTTTGATATCTTTATTGACCGCCACCCTTCCTATCTTCTAGGATTCCTAACTTCCTATCTTCTAAACCCCTAACGTATGTTTTTTTTTTTCTTCTTTTTTTTGTCAGTACTGATGATTCCTAAGTTTGTAAAACGTCGGTGAGTAATTTATTTAGTTGGAATATTGTGTTATGTCTCACTATTTTAGTATTTCTTATTTTATTTTTTGAATTTTTATTCTTATTTTTGTAATAACAACATTTTTAATTACTTAAGTATTATTTTATATATAATATTTTTGAATAAATTAATTTAAATTTTTGCCGTAAATAGACTACCAGGAAGAAATAAAACTTTTTAAATACCACTATAACGATGATAATTGACCTTAAATGCAGATAAGAGAGAGCCCTGTTTGCGAAAAGCCGGAAGGGGCGGACTGATTTTGGGCCAAAAAATGTCGACACTGATTTAGTGCAGTGAGATTGCTGATATATATTTGTCAATCAATCGATTTATTACATCTAGAGTCGAAAGCTAATTGTTCGTCTTATCGGGAACGGCATTCTTGTGACGGTGAGAACGCTCACTTCTGAAGTTAACAGTATTCAACAGTGACTGGGAATAAAAATTAATAGCCTATACATTAAGCCTGCAAAAATTTGATTTCTGAAAATGATGTTAAAAACTTTTGCTCTTAATGCAATAACGCACTTTAAATATTTATTATTTAATTACTTTAAATTATTTTTTAAAAATATATTAATGAGATATGTCGTCATATTGATACTAGCACTACTCTGCGTATCTTTTTGAACAGATGTTTCTAAACAACTTCAATTTGTATTAAACATATCAAATAATGGTCCATTTTAGTAGTTATTAATTTAAATTAAATTCAGTTATTAATATAAAACGGAAAATGGGGACATTTCTACATTGAATTACTGTTGGTTGATTCATATAACTTTTGTTACAATATTATAATTTTAAAAAAATTATTATTTTATATATTATTTTATCTTTATATATTATTTTATTATATTTTTTATATTTAAATTTTGTATGATTTTTTTCTTCGTTGGTTTGATGAATTGAGCTCATTCCAATTTAAGATAAAAATAATAAAAGAAAACAGTTGAAAATTCAGAATAAAATTTAAGTATTTTGTGAAAATGGTATTGGCTTGCAATAAAACCTATATTTTTAATATTGTTTATACTTTAATTTTGTATGATTTATTCTTCTTTAATTTGATGAATTCAATTCATTTCGATTTACAATAAAATAAAACAGTTAAAAATACAGAGTAAAATATAAGTAGAAATATTAATAATAACATAATGATTTTATTTTTATTAAATGAATAAGTTTAACGGTTTTTTCATAACACATAATATCGATTCGAATGTAATTGTATATAATTGGAAAAGTTTGTCGGAGGGTGCGGTCAGCAAAGAACATCATAAATAAACAAAACCATATTTATTTATTTTATGCCGACGTTTCGACCTGAATTTCAGTCATAAAATAAATAATAGCCCTGATGAAGACCTGAAATTCAGTTCGAAACGTCGCCATAAAATAAATAAATATGGTTTTGTTTATTTATGTTGTTCTTTGCTGACCGCACCCCCCGACAAACTTCTCCAATCATTAATCTACGGTCAACTATCTACACCTCGTAATTGTATATATTTTTTTATTTATTAATTTAATTATTGATAAAATATAACATGAAAGGGTAAATGTATATAAAATAATAAACATAGTAACAAAAATAAGGTATAACAAATAATATGCACTATGACGTCGTCTTCGGAGCATTTGACAATCGCAATCTTCTTTTATTTTGTTTGAAAAATGGCTTTCCATAAAATTGAATTAGTTTTCTCCAAGAAACCAACAATTAGACTATCATTAATAAAAATTCATCGAAGAACGTTATAAATTTTTTTTCAGCCATATAGAGGTTTGTGAATGCATGATTTTTTAAAAATATATTTGAATTAATGTACCGGCATTACTAGAACCTTCTTATAAGACTTAAAATTATAAAGCTTTCATAAAAGTTATCATTTGATATTTTCAAGTATATTTTTTGCTATATTAACTATATTAAATTCATGAAAGCAGGTGAAAGCGAACAGTAAAAGTATTACTTCAACTTTTTATTTTTGTCATAATCATTTCAAAATGTTAAAGTTACAATGTAAGACGGACATCTGCCGTTAACAACATTAATTTTTGCGTTCACATATATAGCGTTTTTTTTTTATATGGTATGAAGTATAAGAACCATATAACTTTAAATTGCCGACTTCACCTTTGCCATGAATAATATTGTCTTTAAATTTAATTTTGATATAAACAACATTGATAAATGTGAAATGAAAATCTGCATTGATGATTAATCACACTCATTAAATACAACAATGTAATTAATTCGAATTATAAAAAATTGAGTTCTGCAGGTGAAGCGTACAATGTATAAACCGTTGACTGTTTTTATTAGCAACTCAAAAAGTCTCTACCATGAAACTGACGTTATAGCTATCTCCATATCAGATATTGTAATTAACAATATATTATTGCGTGTTAGGACTACATTTTTTTCTAAGACAACATTCTAGTTTATATTTTTTACTATGATCGTTTTTATTTTATTTTTTTACTTGGTACACTGGTTTTTAACTATTCAACTGTTCAAAAAAAAAAAAAAAAAATGGAAATCATCCGCTTAAAACGAGGCTGTCATGTACGAATCGTATGAGATATAGTGTTCTAACAAGTGTGCTCATAATAGGTGAGCCGTGAATCACACAGTACACGAACCCAAAAAGGAGAAAAAAGTCATTTGTTTTTCCCAATTTTTTGTTACTTTAATTAAAACTATGTATTCATTAGTTAAAATTTATGAGCCTGCCAAGTATAGAGGGAATAAAAAATGGCAGATTTTTGTATACGTTAAAAAAATTAATTTATCATTGGAAGCTCCATTTCATTAAAACTACCTACAACTCTAGACAAGCATAGAATAAAACATTGAGTAAATTTAATAAAATATCAGCCCTAACAGAGCTGTTTACGATCATTAGTTTCCGGGACACAGTTCTTTAAAATGATATATACATTTCATGAAATATATACTGTGATATATATATAGATACCTGTGATTAGAGTAGTGAAGATGCACAAATTGTGACATGATTTCCTAGAAGAAATTATGAGGTTTAAGGTGTATGAATATTGGACAGTGGTCCCGAAACCTTGTACCATGTAGTGATATTTTTAATAAAAAATTTCATTAAATTGGAAGTCATTAACCTCAAAAGAAAAATTATTTCATGAAATATATACTGAAAAATCAGTAGTTGATTTTTTATTTATTGTGGGAAATCTACAGTTCAGGGACCAATAGACGTTCTCATATCTATTAGCACTAAGTTAAGTCGAGCATACTATAATGTATTTTATAACCTTTATCGTCCTATGAATAGTAGCTTTTATGATATTTTTCAAAATAAATTTACAAAATGTTGATTTTGGATTGTTCGAAAAAACGTGATAAAAAATTCAGAAACTTTATTGGTCCTACAGATCTCTATCAGCAATCAAATCAAACATAGTTTAATGTACTATAAAGTAATTTATGATGTTTATCTTCGTAGAGGTTTGTAGTTTTTTTTTATAATTTTGTTTATGAAATTTTGTCCGAAAAACTATAAATAAACATCATGAGCATTATAGCACATTAAACTTGCTTTAATTTGAGTGCTAATAGACATCTGTTCGTCTCATAGTTCCTGAGATGTAGATTTCCCACAATAATTCACCAACTACTGATTTATCAGTACATTTTTATGAAATTGTGCATTTAAAAAACTGTGTCTCGGGAACTATTGAACGTAAAAAGCTCTCTAAGGCTCATATTTTAGTCAATTTATTTTACTTTGTGTTCAATTTGGTTGTCCAAATGAAAAATTATTTTTTTATATATAAGAAGATGGTTAGGGTTGCGGTCAAAAAAAGAACAAATAGTTTATAACTAATTTAATGTCCGACGTTTCGCCCCAATTTGCAGGGCTTCATCAGGGCTAAAAAGATACAAAAAAAATTGAGAATATTACTACAATAATGTAATTTAAGTTAGGATAAATATTATGTAAAAATAAAGTGATAAGAAATTACATATAAATAAAAGGAAGGAAGATATAAAATAGTATTAATAGAAACAATGATTAGAGTAAAACTTTAATAAAAAATAGTAAAAAAAAAACGTCGGACATTAAAATAGTTATAAACTATTTGTTCTTTTTTGACCGCAACCCTGATCATCTTCTTATATATAAATTTTTACGGTCAACAATATATACATATATAAATTTTTTTTTTATAATATTTTGTATTCCCCCTAACTATACTTGGTCGACTCATCAATGCTGATTAGTGAACTAACCTAATTTTCAAATATTTTTCGAGAAGGCCCCGTTTGGGAACGGGGTTGGGCCGAGCTCAGTTTACGGCTTATGTTCCGCAACATTATGTGGGTTGGGAATCATTAGTTTAAACTAAGGACGTTTAGTGTTTTTACTAGAAAAATACAAGAGAAAACAATTGATTTTCTGAATTTGATTATCAATATATATTTTATTAATTTAGAACTGTTAGGTCAATTTTCTCTGGAAGCTACAGTTTGATGTACAGAAAGTAATTTTTCCCAGCAAAATTATACTTTGAAAAATCATGTTTGACTTTATCTAGAAAAGATTATTTTTTTCTATTAATTAGGTTTTTAATTGAATTTTTTGAGCAGACAAAATTGTCATTTCTTGTCCGTGTCCATGATAGACCTCCACTTTGATGTTCTGAGAGTCTTTTTCCAAGGGTGAATTCTTAGCGCTTGGGCCATTGCCTGTTTAGATTCTATTTCAGTATTTTTGAAATGTTTAAGGCAATTTATTTAGAATCAAGTAGCAAATATGCTCAAATCTATTGCTTTTTTCACCTCGTTTCTGATGTTTCTCAAATATTAATATTTTCTGCGGATCTAAACTGTCGAAAATACCTGTCGATAGTTCTTTCAAGTCGGTTACACGACACCAGAGTGGAATCAAATCAACCTAATCGTGATTGTTTGGTCATCCCTCCTAATTACCATGATGGATGTTTCGTATTGTGTTGAGAACTATACTTTTTCTTCTTGTTAGCATGGTATAGTGTATGGAATGGTTTAAGTTTCTTTATAATTTGTTGAGGATTGATATAAGTAAAATTTTTGCCACTTAGAGATTAAAAATGAACAGTTATTTTTTTTATTTTATTTCAAAAAGTACTTTAAAAAAATAAAGCAACATATCGTGAATAACAATCTGTGTTATATTGGCATAGTCTTAATTAATTTAAATAAAATACATCGATATTCTGTCGTTCACCATATCATTTATTATAAATTTCTGTTCTGACAGTGGTGTGTGGAATGATACATTTTTTACATGGTATTGAGATAAATGTTTTTGTAAAAATATTATTATGCTTAGCATGCATAATCATTTTTGATGGTTTAGTGTTGAGGCCTATTTTTTTTAGATGGTTTGTACCATTATTAATTCTTTGAAAACTAACGTTCAAAATTGTTGCTAACTGTGAGAATTGAGAAATATTTTCAACAATTTATTAATAAGCTTTCTTAAAGGATAAAATGAAAAAGAGATAAGAAACTATGTGTAAAAAGATATCAATATAAACAATCTAGCACAAAACATAGACCATAAATGGTTAGGAAGTTAAAGATGGATTAACTTACAATGAAATAAATAATGAACTAATAGAAAAAAAATCTATTAATTAATCAAGAAGTTAAACTAATCTGGTTATATTAATGTATCTTTTTGGTATTCACTTTTAACTTATGTTTTATATTTGTGTATTTATTATATGCATAACATATAACTTTTTTTTAAAAGTCACATAAATAGTCTTACATTAGCTTTAACTACTCTCTAGACTAGCAGTGTGTTTCGAAATGTTGGCTATTAACAGTTAAAACTATTTCTTAATATTATGTTGACCTTCATAATCATCATCATAATTATCATCTATATGTATATATGACACGTAACAGGGTTTACAAGTTTTGAAGGCCTTGAGTTAATAAGAAGGGTATCATTTCTGCTATTTAATAAAACATACACTTGTCAATGTTAAGCCTGTTCATTATGTTACTGAATGGTTTTAATTATACGTTAGTTTAGAAATATTTAATTATACACTACCTCATAGCCCTGCTTCACCATTGACTGCCTCGTCCAAGAGTAGTCGTCTTTTCCGTGGGGAGGGCATTGCTGAAACAAAAAAAAAAGGAATTAGCTATAAAACTATTAGAAAATTAATGAAAGCAATTCATGCTAAAGAGAACAAAGAGTGTATTATATTTACTTCAGTTATATAAATTATATTTTTATAATGTCGACTTCTCGAAGGAGTCATCGCGTTAGATCAGACGATCAATTAGGGGAAATAGACTAGCTTCGAGATGAGAACCTCATTCCAGGACATTTCTGTCGTTCTTCCAGTGAATGTGAGGGCTTCCGCTGCGCAACTCATCTCTAGAATATTATTTAAATGGAAATTGTTTATTCGGAATGCCCGCTCGAATTCGAGATAATTACATGAAACTTGTAGCGTAATTATGGGAGAGATCGAGTTGGACTAGTGGAACGCGGTGTGTTTTGATATCCCCGATGAATGTGTTAGGCTAGGAAATTTCTACATTAAAAAATTATAGTTATTATAAAATATAACCAACAGTATTGATGAAGTGTCTTTATTTTCATATTCTATATCATATTATACAAATATGGAAATATGGTATTGTTAAATTCCTTATTCCAGTATTTACCATTTAAAGTATTGATTATATTTTTTTCAGTCATTATAAATTCACCTCAACATTTTTTTCAATATGAATTTATAACGGAACACCTGCTTACTAAATGGAGCCTGTTTTAATCTTCCTTACTATTACATAGAATAGATGTTTATATTATGATGATAAAATGACCTTAAACCAAGGTTTACAGATTAAATTAAAAAAAGTTCGTTTGGTGTGTTAAACACTGAATCAATTGAATCGGATTTTCATTATTTATGTACCTAACATTAGTTAATTTTTGTTTAAATATATAAATTTTATTCAATTTTAGTCTCAAAAATATTTTTATTTTTAAGGCCGACGTTTCGGCCAATTCGGCCATCCTCAAGGACAATCTATCTCACTCAGCTTTTATTATTAATATGATCTTTAACAATTTTGAGCAAATAACAATATTATTAATAAATTATCATACTTTAATACAATTTTAGAACCACATCATTTAAAAAACAATTTTATGCAGGCCATTCTGCCCAGGTCATTACTTTAAGTCCACAAATTACCTTATGAGACAATGTTATCATATAATTTTATTAATAAGCAATTCTTAGATTATGTCTAATTACCCTATTTTGTCAATCCTTCACATTAAATTTAAAATTAAAACTTTTTATTACAGTTAATTTTTACTTCCCCATACTCAGGTCAGGCATTTAATTTATTTATTTCAACTATATTTTTGTTAAATTTCCTCTTTTTTGGCTGGACTCAAGTATTTTTCTTTTGAATGCATTATTTTCATAACTATGATATGACATAAAGAAATAGTTTTGAGACTAAAATTGGATTAAATTTATTTATTTAAACAATAATAACCAGAAGCAAGAAAGTGTAAAGATTATATAGAAATTAAATTCAAGTCCATTATTCAACTAATGATATCCAACGCCTATTATATAAATCATTAATTATTTTTTTAGTTTAACTAATTGCTGAATGCATTTCCATTTTCCTATCTTTCCATACCAGCTGTTATTCTTTCTCTTTATATCCTCTATTTCTAAGATTTTTCGTAAACGGAAATTTTCATATATTAAAAAGTGTGATACTGGAGGAATACCTACATGCCATATCAAACACAATTACTTCGTTAAATTAGTGCTAAATAAATAACATTCGTTTGTATGATACCAAATACATATAATTAAATAAACAATTTGTGTGATTATATTTTTGAAATGATCAATGGAAAACAAATTTGAACCCTTAGTAAAAAAAAATAAGAAGTGTAGTTTTAGTAAGTTAATCAAAAGTAAGATCTTGGACTACAATGTGTCTGTCTGGAGACAGCTTATATAATTCCATGAGCTGGAGTGAAAAATAAGTTATTGTATCCAAATTTTTATTACTTTGTGAAAACTATATACATTAATCAGTGATAACTTTTCCAACCATAGTTGAGGGGAACAGAAAATGGTGCCTGTGTTTTTTTCTTTAAGCCCACCTATTCCATCGCTTACTTCATAACCAAACCTCTGCATCAATGTAAAACAATGTATATAGCCATTAATGTATATTGATTACCATTATAAATATTAATTCAACCTAATGTATTAATGTAATTTTAACCAGCATATTGAAACTTTCTTGAAGTTTGGCAGACAATTAATCCTAATGTGTGATTTATTTTTGTTTACTGTATATCTTTAATGAAATTTACAACTTTACATAATAATACTTTCAGTAAATTTTATGTAAGTTTATAATGTAGTAATACAGGCGTGTAGAGAAACTACCCATTGGTAGCCCTCTAATGACGTTTTTACATCAGCAGGTCTTGTGGCCATCTAATTTTCAGGCGCCTCGGAGGATCGTCAGAAATGGAAGAGGAAGCAAGGTTAGAAACTAGTGTTTTGGGTTGGGTGGTTAGAGAGTTTATAATGGAGGGAATGATATCTGGTTCGGGCTAGATCGGTTACATATGGAACAGTAAGGTCTTGTATGAATTTATTTGTGGCAAAGTAAGGAGCATTGAGGATTTTACGATGGATTTTGGATTTTAAGGATTGGATTCGAGAGGAATTTGAAGGCTTAGTGGAGCCTTATGTCCAGATTGGCCTTATTACAGTCATGTAGATCAGACTTTTGTAATGAATTGGAAGCTTAGACTGTTTGTCTAGTAAGTACTGTAATAGTGCAGTTTCCTGTCTTTTCAGTCTTGTATGAGGATCCCAGGTTAGTCCTTTGTCTAGTTGCAGCCCAAGGGAGCGGATCTGTTCGATAGGGATAAGAGCAACATTATTAAAGGATACTTTAGGGCAGTAGGTAGGTTTACGACGAATAATAAAGGCGATTTGATGGGATTTATTTTAATCTTTTAATCACTACACCATTCTTCGAGGGCTGAGATATGGTATTGGAGAGTTTGGGATACAAATCAAGGATTATTATTAACTGCAAGCAGACATGTTTCATCGGTATACGTGGTGAGGGTAGTGTTAGGATTGGTTGGGATATTAGCTGTATTGTCCCTGAATAAAATATTTTTTTAAAATTTAAATTTACATAATAGAACATCATTTAAAGCAGAGTGAATTTGCTATTTCCGTTTATGTTCTATTATTTAATTTGGTGCTTGAAAGTCAATAGACCTCCTACATTTCAGAATGAACTGGTGTTTAACATTGTAATTACGCATGTAGATTTCCAGTATATAAAATTCGATTGAAGAGTTAGTTACTTTAATCAGAGACGAAGCAAATTTATTCAGAGAGCGACTCCAGCGGAGGACAGGGCAAACACGGACATCAGTAATATTCAGGACCTGGAGGAAAGGAAAGGGTTGGGGTTGCTTCCATTAGGAAAAAAAGCTGTTTAGAGAGAGAAGTCGTTTATCGGACAGCTGGAGATTTTTTTTTTCTCTAGCTCATCGGTCGTTCCAGTTGATTCCAGAGTTTCCCATTAGAGGGCGGATAATGAAGGGTTTAACGAAGTTTACATTCGGATCTGGAGGAGTCCCTTTGGACGGGACGGTCTTTGCACCGGCTCAGCACTTTGCACTCTTTGCACACAGCCGGTGCTGTCAAACACTGGGCCTTGTTTGTATTCGCTCAAATCAGCCGTCCCAGTTCCAGATACGGAAGCAATAACACACCTTGCTACCATCGGCTAGCTCTGTGGAATAGTTATTTGTGTGTTGCGTCCAAGAAGATAAAATGAGAAGTTATTTAATTTTGAATCATTTGTATAATGTTATGAAAACTAAACACAAAATTTATGACTCTGCCAACCTGTTGGTGGCTGTTTGAGTTTTTTAAAGTAAAGAAAAATTTTCGAATCATTTTCTGTTGAAAAAGGTCCAATTTTTACCTAGATTATACAAGGTCATCAAAAATTAAATATCAAAGTTATTATATTCCCGCCCCCTGAAGTCCAGAAATACTTAAAATTTTCCCTAATTTATCATTCGGAGCTCCCTATCCTTAAAATAGCCTACAACACAAACAAATAATTTCTTCGATTCAGTGCAAAATGAACTTACGAGTCTAGGATAGAATGCTTAGATGCTTACTTTATTTTATTAATACTAAAAATAAATACCAGTGGCGCGGTTGAGAGAGAACGCCGGGAGCTTCCGAAGTCCTGCTCTTCCCTCTACAAGTTGGAGAGGGAGGAAAGCTAGGTTTAGAGTTACCCAGTATGAATGTAAATATTGTAAATAAAAATCATTGTGTTTACGGTATTATTTTACTTTAATTTAAATTTTTTTTTATTTATTTATTTTTCTCTTCTATTTATTATTTTGTTATCATTTAATTTATATATTTGTAGATATGGTGTGCATGAGCTCAGCGGTTCATATTAACGTTATCCAAATATAAGACAGAATGTAGTATTACTTAAGAAAAAAATAATAAATAAATATTTCATACAAAATATAGTTATATAAACCGATAAAAATTTAATAGTTACCGGAAACTACAAAAAAGTTAATTATAAGGTATTTCTGCTCATATAACTGTAAAGAATTTTACTTTAAAAAAAATGAAAGGAAAAAAAGTACTTTTTGCTGGTTTACAGGGATTTAGCAATTGAAACGGACCTGAAGCGGACCAAGTGAGAATAATTATCATTGTGTGTCCGTTGAAAGAATTGGTGTGTATTATAAAATTACCATATTAACATATTACCATACTTATTAACATACGGTGTACGTAAATCATGTTCATTGTGGCCAGTGTTCGGCTCCCAGCGTTTTCTTTATCACTCACACATCTTACACAACTTCGCAATCTGCTATTCAAATGTTTTTGTATCTCCATTTCTATTTTTATTTATTAATTATCAAGGAGTAATTAGTTTCGAGAACTTAAGAAATTAAAGCGTGAAAAAATATATATCTGTTAATTTCGAAGAGTTATAGAAAATATGTTAAAATTTATTTAATAATTGAGAGCCTGGAACAGTATAAAAAACTTTTCGTAAAGTCCTGCTGCTTATTCTCCATGATTACTAAGGCTTGTCTAAGCTTGTACTAGATAAAATAGAGGAATGTAGAGGTTAATGCGTCATAATGATAAGAACATATTATCTAGTCTGAAATTTCAAGTGTTTTTTGTTTTGTTCGAGTATTTAATTGTATTATTTAACGTTGTTAATTTAAATACACAGCTTACAATCTTAACACAAAAATTATTAATGCTATTACCAAGTCTATTATTAGCAATTCTCCAAAAATAATTTTCATTACTATCTAAACAAAGCATAAACTGAAAATTTTCGTTTAAATTTATTATTTTTCTTATAATTTACTTTTATGGTTAACTAAATTTTAGAGGATATATATAATAATATTTTTGGACATTTAGTTTTTTTTAATCACCCTCAGGGGACCGTCTACTATATGAAGTGAGTACGTAATCCATCAATCGGTTAGGACCACATTTCTGTTCTAGTAGATAATAACCCATCTTATCATCACAACTTTAATTAGATTACTGATTGTCCTCGTCTGCTCGCTGTGCTCGCTCAAGAAGGAAAAGAATTCTCGACGGATCCTTTTCCCTGGAGTTTTTGGCCTGAATTAGTATATTAGAAATTAAACATTTTTGTTTAATAATTAAAATTATTAAATTGTTATAACGTTGTTAACCATTAGGGTTGTCTGTTTTATATAGACTAAACTCCTATATTATCCATTGCTAAAAGCAAATCTAATTGTTATAATAGCTACGTAAGGCCCACCTTGCCGATTTGTAATTTTAAAAAATATAATGTTTAAATATTTCTTTAATGTTCACTTTAAAAACTTATTTTAAATGAGATAATTTTACACCTATTTAATAATAAATCAATGGAAACCACCTAAACACTGATATCGATTGTCCTTTAAAGTAAATTCACGCTAACACAAAGGAAATCTGAACCTTATCTTTCTCTCTTTTCAAGGAAATACGTAATCGTCTCTGTTACGGAAGTTTGGCTTTCAATGTCGAACATTGACAATATTTCGAGGATCATCGAAACATTATTATAAAACAAATAGATAAATTTGTTAGGCATACTTTCTCGGTACCCGAATGTATTAGCGTTGGGAGGGTCATAAGGTGGCAGACACAATGGGACAAGCCACCGTAATCTCTCTAATTGTCCTTCCTCTTACATTATTATCGAAGGGGCATTGAGACAAAACAGTCACCTTAGAGCGTGATAATGATCCTACCCCGATAGTTAGCTGGCGTCTTCGAGGTATGAATAATTCTATCAACCACGGCTAACTGTATTTTAATCTGCTCTTATTAATTGGGCGTGTCTCCGAGCCCCGTCTGTTGTTCTTTGTCAATTCGAATTCTTAATGAGTATTTATTTTGATACAAGAGTCTAGGAAGGTAATTGGCACAACATGGAAAGTCAATTACGTTCACATCGTATAAAATGACTTGACATCTCTAAAGGCTTAAAATTAAGCTAAACAGACTGTTTAAAATTTTATGAATGAAAACAGACTAAATTATCCACAGTTATTTGAAAATTTATAACGCAAATATCAAATAATTTGATAGGACTTAAATGCTGAATTTTCAAAATGTCTTCATCTAAAGAATCTTTTTATTTAAATACTCAACATTTCACATTTTCACTACTAATAAAAAATGGATCAATAAAGACAATGATATGACTTGGTAATTAACTTAAAAAATTATTTCCAGGTTGAAAACGTGTTTTTTGAAATAAAAGTAGTAATATAGACTTATCATATACCGTTAGATATCTAATAATGAAAGTAAAAATAATATGTAACATATAAAGTAGAAGTATGTGAAAAATGTCGAACTAGCACGAATTCGAAAAGATGGTATAAATCGAGTCTTGAACACCCTATATAATATATCATATTTATTTAAACAATTAATTTTTAATATCTGCTTCTAATGTGATATTGACATTAAAAGTAGAAATGTTGTAATATAGATACCTGGACAAAGTAAATATAATGATTCATTAGCTTACTCGTACTTAAGTTAAGTTACTTCGTTAGCGACTTATCTTGAGCACTTACACGCCGATTGTAGATTACTAAGCCACAGTGGCAGTCTAGTAACAATCAGGAGCCAGAGGACGTGACAAGAATTGATATCGACCTTCCCATTGGTCGTTGTAAGAAGGAATATAAATAAAAGCAAGGCGCTAATTGGAGGGAATTTATCAAAAGTCAGTATATGATTAGTAGCGAGTCGGGAAGGGGCGTGGTCCGTCACTTAGGAACATTTCAATTTGCTAGCCATATGATCTATGAGTCCATCGTGCGCCTCCGATTTAGGCACCATCACTCATTCGAGTCTCTAATGTACACTAATTGGTCTTGAGGATTATATTATTAAGGAACTCCTTATCCTTGAGGACTCCTGTCCTAATGTCCAGAAATAATGAAGGAATTCTACACATATAAAGGGCATCCCTCTTGGCAAGTTCACCCCACTCTTGCTTCTTCTATTTGTGGAATTTAGATTTGATTTTTACTGGGTCATGTCTGTGGTAAATGTTTTTCTTTTGAGGATATTCTTAATTTTCTAACCTGCAACCCTATTTTTTTTTTATGGGTTCAAATAACATATACAATTTTAAGGCAAATTCTTATCGGAAATTTTTTTATCCCACTCCTCAATTGCCAAAGGTTTTTTGATTTTTTGAACAAAACCAAAGAATAAAAAGTTTTTTTTGGACAGATTTACCTCTATTGAAGCAAAGCAGCGATATGTTAAATAGGAAACTAATACGAGAGCATATTATATAAAAGAGGTTGTAATTTGTAAAATCCGCGTCGAGAGAAACTCAAGCATTCGGGAATAAGTGACCAATTTTCGAATAATTTGCGACTACTGCTCGACTTGCATTCTAAATTAATGACCATCCTTCAAACGGAAGACGCTATTGACAGACAGAGCTGATTGGCAGCGGAGAGAGGAAGTGCTGGTTAAACCTGTTTGTATGTTTTTAATTGGTTCCGTGTAATGTCGAGCTAAGTGGCGCGTCGGTTCGCGAGCGGCACAGCGCCGAGGCGAGCATGTTAAATGTTCTGCCAGTGTCATACTTAAGAAGAAGTCTCTCATTACGGGCATTCTACCTGTACCGTTTCAGCGGATTAACGAGCTCCTCCGGGTCTTCTGATGTCGAGGGCAGGAGTCGAGGATCGAGTTGATGGCTTCTAATTGTCCTTACTCTTCGTAATGATGAATTTAAATGTAAAAAAGAATAAACAAAATTATATTAAACTTAAATATAGCAACTTCAAAAATATTTGGTACTTAATTTTCAACGCCACTGTTGAAGCTTCTATAATGTTTTTTGTTTTAAATATATATTTATTGCTATTTACAACTGTACATTATAATACATGTAGTAAATTTGATCTAAGTTAAATTGGAGTGTTACAGGCGGGTAGAGAAACTACCCATTGGTAGCACTCTAATGACATTTTACATTAGCTGGTCTCGTGGACATCTTCTTTTCAGGCGCCACGGAGGATTGTCAGGAATGGAAGAGGATGCAAGGATAGAAACTAGCGGGTTTGAGAGGTTAGAGAGTTTATAATGGAAGGAGTGATATCTGGTTCTGGCTAGATCGGTTACATAGGGAACATTAAGGTCTTTATGTATGATTTTATTTGTGACAATGTAAGAAGTATTGAGGATTTTACGAAGGTTTATAATGTTATATTTAAATACATGACCTCTTAAATCAATTTAAGCTTAATAAGAGGACATAAAACATAACATAAATCAAATTAAAATTATAGCTTCATAAATCTCAAATTTAGATTCACAGTCTCATTGATTCACTTTTTTACTTATTTCCATTTTTTAATTTATTATTCATTGGTAATTAACATTATTTAATAACTGAGTATTTTTCAAAAATTTTCAATTTGCTTTTAAGTAACCTAGAAAATTTCAGTTGTTTTGTAATTTTTTTTTTCAGTATATGTTAATTATGAATAATTTATTGATAGTTTATTTTTTATTATATTTCTATTTTTCTTAATTTCCACATAAAGAATTATTTATATATTGCATTTTTGGTAGGTTATATTTTAAATAGATTAAATAAATTTTATTTTATTATCTTTGCATATTAAAATTTACTTCAAGTAATTTTTTTTTTAGTTTGTTATATTTTAGCTATTATTTTGTTTTGTTTTCTTTTATGCATAACGATTTTCCAATTATTTTTTTCCATCTCAATTTTTCTCCTCCTCTCATACTTTACTTAAATTATTTTTTTTTTGTTATTTAATTAAACTCATAAAATAAATATTGACTAGCACAGGAGGGATTCGTACCCATAACGTTCTGAACCAAGCTCTCTAGGACCCTTGCCCCAATGTGTTCCACCATCACGTCCTCTCTTTAACCAATGTGCTGATAATTCCTGATTCTTTTCCTATTTTCCGTAACTGCATCCAGTGAGACTTAATATCGAGTTCGGAGAGAATTGGGTCGCTGGCTATTAAGAAGATTGGATCTCAAAGCTGATAAGTTGACTGATCCTTCGGATTTAGTCCATTTTGTGGGTCGACTCCTTCAGGATTCCCGTATCCTTAGCTGCTTGTCCTTCCCAGGGGATCTTAGAATCTGGTTTGAGTAAGGCCATGGAGTGAAATCGGCGTGAGGATGAGAAAACACTCAGGGATACTGAGTAGGGATGTAAATAAAATGTTGAATTTTGAAAAAAACTACACTGATGTTTTTTTCCGATAGTTTTATTGGTTATAACTTTAAAATTGGTATATTAAAATTTAAAATTCGAAAACATATATGCTTTTAGAAAAGAAAATGATAAATAAAATAAAACAATGCCTTAAAATATTGTTTTTTCTCATTTACAAATAGTAATATTTTTTTATCATTTTAATGAAAGTATTAATCATAAGTTTGATTGATACCATTCATTATTAAATATATTTTGATTTTTTATGTATAAGAATTTACTTGTTTTTTTATTGTTATAAATTATAAGTCGTTTTAGTAATAAATGTTAACACATCGATGGATAATTTATTCAATATTGATTTCATTTTTAATCTTTTTCCCCACAAATATAATTTTTTGTTTGTTTTCAATGAATGTATTAATCATAAGTTTAATTGAGGTCATTCATTATTAATTATATTTTAATTTTATTGCTTTTTCTGTTGTTCTCTAATAATCTGTTTTTAGATTGATAATATTAATTTATCACAAATCTACGGGACAGTCGATAAAACTCACATAAACATTTCAATCAAAAACACTACGTCAGATTACACAATTATAATGGTATCTTATTAACAGAACACTGCAAACAGACTTATACACACCTAATGTGCAAGACTACATTAAAACATCTTACAAGACAAACTCTAACACCACATCAATGGACTAGTACAAGATATGGCTACCACGAACATTCCCGACAGCACGTACCGAAGACTAATAAGGAGCTGGATGAGGGATCCCTTTAGCTAACTTATGAAACCATTTAAACTATGTAGGGGTTACCAATAGATACCGGTCTCTATTATGCTATTCTTGTTATTTTGAAAGATATCACATTTGCTTGGTATCTTCAATCTGAAGATAGTTGTGAATTAATATATGAAATAAAATAAATAAATCGTTAGAATAATTAGCAATCGGCTATATTACAATAGCTTTAAATAGATGATAAATGTCGACTTCTGCAAACGGATCAAACCCGAAACGGGTTCCATGGTGATCGGGCCTTATATTTATATCGGATCGACCCCTACTTGTATAAGGTTTCTATCAAATTTAACCTAGATGCAAAATCAAAAACTCTATTTTCCGGTATAGTTTACTAAGTTGACAATACTAACATATAAAAGTCCATACATGACTAATACCTATCAAGTTTCGAATCAAAAATTAAAAATTAGTAATTAAGATACGAATTAGATCATCTACATAAATCACGAGTTTAGCATGGCTCTATTGTATCATTTTCATGATGATATCCATGAATAAAATAAAAATGAAATTTATAAAATGATAAACGATTGATACATAAGTTTTCTACTTTCCCGTCCCAAAATTAATCACAACCAGTTCGGTTTTTCCCTAAATATTACTTACAACTGTTCTGTCTACTTAGGTTTTAAGTTATTCATTAATATTTTGATAATTGATTAATCAGTATTTTTTTAATATTATTATTATTTAGTGTAGGAAGGTAATCCTAATCAATAAAGGTATCAAAATAGTAAAAGAAAACTATTTATTGTTAACGAACATTTCGCCCCACTTTGCAGGGCTTAGGCCAAATGAAAAAACAAGATATAAACATTTTAAAATTGAGAAACCATTAAAATAAAAACATTTCAAAACAATTGTTATGTTTATAAAGTACATAAAAAAGAATTGGTGTGATCACATCTGATTATATTTACTAGAAACATGTTTCCAGTCTACCTGTATGTATACTTTCTTATATTGCTATTATTATTTCGTTTTATATACTTTATAAACATTAAAATTGTTTTGAAATGTTTTTATTTTAATGGTCTGTCAATTATTAAATGTTTGTATCTTGTTCTTTCATTTAGCCCTGACGAAGCCCTGTAAAGTGGGGTGAAACGTTGGTTACAATAAATTAGGAACTACCTTCTTCCAATATTATTATTTATGAGGTGTAGATAGTTGACCGTAGATTAATGCTTGAAGAAGTTTGTCGGGGGGTGCGGTCAGCAAAGAACAACATAAATAAACAAAATATGGTTTTGTTTATTTATGTTGTTCTTTGCTGACCGCACCCCCCCGACAAACTTCTTCAAGTATTATTATTAATATTTCATCAACATCACTCACCAAAACTTATATTTTAATTTGGTAGAGCTCACTGACTGAATTATGTAAAAGATGTATGATACTCGAGTACTAAAATATTATTAGCTACCATGGAATTGGAAATAAAATGCAAAAAAAAATTTAAACAGGCTTGAAACCTATTTATCGAACGGTTCCTACATATATAACCCTACATAAAAAAATTACCAGTTTCAACTCGTAAAGCCAATTTAGGAAAAGGAGAACAGTTTGCGATCCGAAATAGCCTCCAACAGTGTTGGCGTTGCTATAAAGCGGAACAAGTTAAATGGATCCAGTCTAAGTTGGCAGTCCTGACTGACTGATATTCAAGCCACGGCCACCTTTATTAAATAAAATACTTTATTGCTATGGCGGCGGCGGAGGAGAAATATAAAATAAACAAAGTATTAAATAAACTATTTATAAATATGGCGAATGAAAGGGAAGCTCGCATTGTGCTGGCTGGAAGCCAACGGGCGGTATAAACAGGGCGGCAATATTGTCGTCCTCTCTCTCTTCCGTTCACCGCTCTATATCAACGTCCAAATAGCGCCTTCTCGCCTTGAAATTGACCCCTAAATCTTACTCATTTTAAATTTTGGCGCCGCTTCAAGAGCCGGTTCTTCACCCGTGTGACGCGAGATCTTAGATCTGGCCTTAATTTAACGTGATTCCTACCGAATAATGGCGAACACTCACAACTCTGTATCAACTGAAAGCTTAATGAAAAGACAATTCTGCCCAGAAGTGAACTTCAAGAACCTATTGTTGGATGCGCATGATTTAAGCAATGTATATCCACCCTGAGCCGTTTGAATTTTGGTGACATCTAAAATATTTATATAGTCTTATTTATTATGCGGAGCTAATTACAAGCTTAATTAATAGCTTGTTCAAAGCCAAAGGGCTTAACGGCAAATTTCTTTGGTTTGGTCATACTAAGGGTATTCAAGATGTATTAAATGTAAAATGTTATAAGTATAGGATTGTGAGCAACCCAATTTCAAGTCAGGTTGAAGGTTAACTGCATAAGAGCTCCTAACGGATTTTCTGAGCAACTTGCTTTATAACCTTTCCTTCCAAAACTTCACGTTATTGTTTACTTCTAAGTTTTGATTGAAGTAATTTATTACAATATGCCTAAAGTGAGTGAAAAGTGGTAGTAGTGTAAAAGTTTGGCCACTGAGTGTCCTGTTGATCTTCTTACTAGTGAGGAAGAGAATAAAGATGAGCTGATTGGCAACTGTCTTTACATTATTATTAGGGGTATTCATGATGTTGTGTTAAATGTTATATGTTTTACCATGTTAAATGTTATAACTATAGGATTGTGAGCAGCCCTATTTGAAGTCATGTTAAACGTTGAATGCATAAGAGTCCCTAGCGGATTTTCTCAGCAACTTGTTGTATAAGCCTTTATGTTTATAACCTTCCTTCCAGACCCTCATGTTATTGTTTACTTCAGTTTTGATTTAAGTAATTAATTAAAACATGCCTAGAGTGAGTGAAAAGTGGAATTTGTGTGAAAGTTTAGCTTATGAGTGTCTTATTGATCTTCAAACTTGTGAAGAAAAGAATGAAGATGAGCTAATTGACAACTGTATTGAAAGTCACAACAACTAATATGGCGGCGATCTCAACTAGTCTATTGTGTGACGTCATTCTCGATTTAACTGACCAAGTAACAGACTCTCAGCCATGTTAAATGTTATTTCGTTCTACCACGGCAAAAGAAGGCAATTTTTTTCGATTTAACACGAGTTTTTCCATTTAACACGCTTTAACATAGATCATGAATACCCCTATTATTGGCATTCATTGCTTTATTAGTTTTTCAAACATCCAAAACAATACTAACACAATCAAAGCACAAAATATGAGCAACCTAACACGACAACAAACAAAACGGTGACAAGCTCAGCGAGTCTGTAGCGTGACGTCATTCTCCATTTAACAGACCTAGTAACTGACTCTCAACCATGTTAGACGTTATATCGTTTTAACATGGTAAAAGAAGGAAATATTTCTCCATTTAACACGAGTATTTCCGTTTAACATGTTAAATTAAAGATCATGAATACCCCTACTGTGGGAAGTTGGGTCAGGAGAGTTCTGTGAATCTCTCAAAGCAATTGAGTTTGATTTTAGAGAACAATGAAGGTGTACCTTTTAAACCTTTAACAATATCTAAAATCTTAGGAAACTAAATTTGAAAAAATTCTGCTTAAATTTTAATGAGCAATTTATCAATATAATACTAATGTTGGATTATTATATTTGGAGAGATCAATATCCCCAGAGTCCTAAATTTATTACGCTGAAGTTTGTTTACCTCAGAATTCGTAATAAACTGTAAGAGATTTTTTATTGAAATTATATTTTTATTCTATTCTTCAGAGATCAACGAGTGAAGATGGAATTAATTTTCTTTTCTTTCCATATATACCATTTTTTTTAACCTCCTTTATGTCTTCTTTTAGAATGATGTAAAGACGTTCATTCCTTCAACTATAATATATTTATCTTTTAAGGAGTTACTGTGATATTTTTTATTGATATAGTTTGAGCAATTTTAATTTAAATTCCATTTTAAACACCCTCAAATGACTTATTAAGGACAAGTTTTTATGACGGGAATGGGAAATAATTCAGTTTAGAAATAAGATATATCGTGTGTTCGTTCACAATACTTTCCTTGTAAAAGTCTTAAAACACATTTTCTATGGTGCGTCATTATTTTTAGCTCTGGGGCATGCCCGTAACTAAAATTTAGGAACCATTGGCTTAGAAGTTGGTAAGACACTATAAAGAACTGTGTTACCATCTTTGTTTCAATCAGAAGGCCCTGACGAAGTCCTGTCAAGTGTGGCGAAATGTTGATTTACAATAAATAATTTTCTTCTACTATTTTGGGAACTTTATTGACCACCACCCAATCTATATTCCTACACTTTTTGATTATATTATTTAATAAGTATAGTACGATTATAGAACATATAAAATTTTAAAAAATATATCTTTCTTGTATCACTAAAACTCATTAAAAATACAGGATTCAGTACTTCAAATAAATGATGTTTATCATTGAATAAATGAATTATCCCTGCTTAATTGCTAGGTTTTTACCCCCAAACAATTGGAGAGTCTTAAGTACCTACCTACTTTATAGAGGCTGAGTGTGCCACAGGAGAACAGAACTGAAAATAAATGTTTTACCAAAGTCATCCTTGAATTTGGGTCTATGAGTTGGTTTTTTTTTTTTTTTTAACATTCTTTTATTAATTTTTATACTCCTGCAACATTCTTCCATTTTTATTTATTTTGTTTATTGATCGTTTCATTATCTTATGTTATAGCAAGAAGACAGACGGCTCAGAAAACAAAATTAGCAATTTTCATAGTTTCTTATATTCGTACATCTATTATCGTATTGATCTTAGACATTTTTTTTTTTTATACTTATCTCAAAACCGTTAACCATTAAATATTCATATATTCCTAAAAGTTTTAAAAAAAAAAAATGGAACGCGACCATTTTTCTCTATCAGATCACAGTTAAATAATAATGTATATATCTGCGAATATTTAAAAAAAAAGTTATTCTAGAAAAAAGGCTGTGTATTGGAAATAAATAAACTTATATATGTAATTATTTTTTGACAAAATTAAATCGTTTAATGTTATCTTAATCACAGTTGTATACTAAATAAATTATTACGAATACAAATATATTCCGTTTGTTTACATTTTCGGACTAATAAGATAATTTCTATTTAACTCGAGTCAATTTCACTAAAATATTTTTCCAATAGTTGACAATTTACTGTCATCAGTGGAAATAAAATTGGTGACATATTGTCGGGAGTTAAGATGCGGACAGAGTGAGCTTCTAATTCGAAATAAATCCGAAATGAACCGAGGAAATGGACTGGGGTGGGCCAGTCGGGTTGTTTATGTTAATGTTTCCCGTCCAAGCAGCAATAATGATAAGATTTATGTTAACAACACTACGTAACTGTCTGTTTCTATTGCCCACCTTTCAATGGTTTGGACTGCCCAGAGAGAGTAGTCAATATTCGTGGGCTTTTACAGAATTTAGGAGTGGGTAGATTTTTGATTAATTATACTTAAAATACATATTGTTTAAGAATATAAGATTGATTATTGTATGTCTTCGTTTAAACTAAGATACTAATGATCTCTGATACAAATATTAAGTATGTTATTAAAACATATTTAATAACATCATGTTACAACCATGGTTTTGTAGGATATCTATATATATTGTTTTATAATAATTCTTTCGAGTTATCACTAGGTGCGTTATTTATTTATTTTGTATTTTTTAATAGTATGAAGATTATGTTATTATGAAGTTAGGTGTAGCTCAACAGACGTACAATTTAATTGACAATACGTGCTAAGGTCGATTATTCACGTTATAATATATCATATATATTTCTTATTTAATTCAAGATATAGCCTTTTTAATACATTTAACAATACAAAATATTGTTAAACCTATATATATGTATTCAGCAATAATTTTTAATTATTCCAAGGCGAGTCCCTTAATAATAATAGTACAGACAGTAAATATTAGGTTTCAGAGCCCTTTCCAGAGAGCGTACAAAATATAAAAAGATCTATAATATATATAAATGAAATAATATTCAATGAAAGTATTATTTTTGATATTATTTGATATAATTGATAATTGAATAAAGTAATAATAATATAAAGATCAAAATATGTTTACTTCTGATTTTACAAAAAAAATGAATAATTAGAACAACTATTTATAGTGAAGTAAAGGATAAAAAAAATTGTTTAAAAAATAGATAAAATAAAAGATTTATACTGAGTATTATATTATATTTAGTTAGGAAGAAAGTATAATTTTATGTGTCACGGTAAAAATTTTAAATAAAAAAAATATTTTTTTAAATAACTGAAAACAAATATTTATCCGTCTTAAAGACCTGATTAAACTGATTTTTTAACGTTATTTATTCAAATTAAAAAATAATTACTTAATAGTTCTATAAGTTCTTAATAGTTATAAATAAAAATATTTATTTAATCAAATAAATATAACTAAAACATTAAAAAATTTAAAATAGATACAATTTTTTTCTTGTTTATTTATTTGTATATACTATTATTTTTATTGTTTATTGTATTTTTATACTATTATTTTTTGTTTCACTTAATAAATTCATGATTATAATAATTAATTTCACTTTCTGTTATGGAATTATTTTTAGTATCTTAATTATTACAATACCAGCTGCTATCATCTAATACAGAAAATATTATTGGCACTTTATCGGAGACTAATGTCAGTATTTATAGACAAACATTACCATTGTTGTAGATTGCCTTAAAAAAAGGAAGAAATATTATTGTATGATGTTGTTTATACAAGAAATTAATGAGTTTCATAGATAGTAGTAAATAACTAACAATTCTATATTTCATTAATTCAGGTGTCTTCAAAACTGAAAAACACAGTACTGAATAAATAAATACAGATCAGTAATACTACTTCTCAACCCAACAGCCTAGAAATGTTAACCTATTTGATATAATAATCACACCGCAACTGTCTACTATTTACGCTTATAATTAACAATATAATTGAATTGATGTTATTAATTAATTATAATTTTTTTTTTAGAAATGTTTATTGGTTCTAGAACCGTTGGATGATGTTCGGTAAGCTCAAAAAGAAGATACCCAAGAAATCATATGGTATAAAGCAATATTATGACGTGTGATTGATTATATTTAGAATTATTTAATAATAAATATTACAGAAAACAACATATATATATCTCAAAAAATTAGTATATCCACCTACCATAACCATGATTTCAGTTGACGTAGTCGACGGGCACAGAGCATTAATTCAAGATAATTCCGATATTTGAGGAACTACTCGAGTCGGATTTCTAGAAGATGGTTTATCCAAGCCTGGTTAAAAAGGTTGCCATTGAGAAAGGTTTATCAGAACCTTCGAGATAAAATAGATAGTAACCCCACTCCATATAGGATAGCCTCTATCGCTGTTCCTGGTTCTAGCCTCATAATCTATGTTATATAGAAATTCATATTATATTTTATGTGCACCAGGAAAATTGTCGAATCCGTGATACGCTAATAAAAATAGGTAGGTTGTAATTATGGTGATTTTGACTAGGGGTTTACTCATATTATAAATAATCAACCATATTTAAACCTTGGTATAACGAACACTGACGAGGAAGATAATTTTATTTATTATACTATTATTAATTATTATATTAGAGGTGTCCGTTAAGGGGTGAATGGAACATAAAAATGAAATAATAAAATAATGAATATTGTGTTATAATTTCGCTTAAACTTTGAAACTTCGTCGGGTGATAAAATAAAAAAAAATTAAATAAATTAAAAATGACACTATATTCATATTATTTAAAAAAAAAATCAATAAATTGGTTTTGTGATATCTTATCTCAACCATATTTTTGCAAAATAATCCTCTATTATTAATCTTTTGGACTTCTTTTGCAATATTTCTTGAATGATGCGTTATTTTTTTTTAAATGGCACAGATTTTTTTCGGATTTACGAGCATCACAGCCTAAGGAGCCATATGAGGAGTTGGAAAATTGTAATTAAAAAATTAATATCACAAAATTTCATGTTTAATTTTTATTGAAAAATTGATTTGTAACATCTATATGACAGGGTAAGTTTTAAATTTTGAAATAAAGTAAACAATTTTAACTGTTAAATTTTTTTAGTCAAGACAATTTTTATTTTTAAAAAGTAAGGAAATCTCTTCATATGTATTTTATATGCAATATAAACTCTTCACGTCCGACTAAATTAACAATTCAAATCAAACTACTGTCAAAACTAATTACTTACAACTGTAGTTCTAAAATCGGGAGTTTTTATTTACATATTTTGTCCGCTGTAGAAAGTGAAAAGTGCAAATGAAGGATACAATTGGTGTCACTGCTCGAAGTTCAGGGATCTCATAAAGGAAATTCATGATGTTTAACTTAACTTGCTAAAGTTTGAATGGAAAATGTGTTATATAGAGAAATATTTCAATCTTTTAGCTTGTTAGCATCTGACATGTTAGAGAGTCTGTTAATAGGTCTGCTAAATAGAGGATGATATCGCACAATAAACCAGCTGAACTCCATTCCATTTCTCTGTTGTCGTTTTGATAAGTTAGTTGCTCTTAGTTCGTGTTTGGTTTGGGTTGTTTTTGTTCTGGAAGTTTTCAAACTCTAGTAGAGCAATGAATAAAAATAATAATAAAGTAATGAAAAATAAAACTAGGGAAGGAATCAAGGAAGAAGTAAGATGAAGGAAAGATAATGTGAGGAAGCTGTTGCTCCCAAATCTGTATTTATAATATTTACCATGTTAAAACTTTTAACATTTAACACAATATATTGAGTGTAGAGCAATTCAATTACATACTGTAGTAACTTCGTTGGCCCAGACCTTTATAAAATGGTCAGTTAAGACTACTGTACGTAATTGAGGGAGTCCATCAAGAGAATTTTCTCTGTATATTAAATTAAAGAGGGACGACCAAAAAATTGTTATCTGTAATTGCCATTTAGAAGATGTGGAGATATTATATACAGGGTGCTATTATCGAACAAGAGATTATAGACTGGAAGCAGCATATGTCCGAGTTCAAAGACAACCCTCCTCCCCTCCCCGCCAGACTGGGGCAGCGAATGCAAATGTGCAGCCTTCGATCGAGATCGTTCGCCCGTGAAATTGCTCTAAAATCGGTTAAGGGTTGGTCGTAGGAGGAGCAGCTGCTCTCTTGACCTTTTAAAATACTACGACTTCTAGTATCGAATACTTTCTGATAGTTTATTCTGAGTAAAATAAATGAGAATGTCAACCTTTCAATAACTTTAGGATGTACTTTGGTAACAATAATATAGAAGATTGTGAGCCGATCGGAGGAGAGTTTCGTGCCTGTATGTAATATCTGATGTAGCAAGTGTTCGGCTGCCAAACCACTGTCTTCGAAAATCTAGAAAGCAGAATATTAGGGACGAAGATCTTGTTTTCAAAACAGAAAATAAAAAAAATGAAAAATAACAATAAGCTATAAATAATGATTATTACTTAGTGGCCGATAAGTTGAGTTAACTACTGTAACATAGCTCTGGACAATGTATCTCCATAAGGCGGTATCGGAATTGAACCTCTGTGTACTAAATAGCCACCTGATTGGTGGAGCGGTCTATTAGACCTTTCCTAATTGGTCAGCATTAGCCTTAGATCTAATTGGCAGCCAATAGGAGCAGTCCTTTTACAGAAACATTTTAACGATGGTCTCATACCTGACTGGGCCGTGGCCTCATGTCTCTATTGCCTTCCTTAATTAGTAGACATTGCCATGCGGCTCTAGCAATTATAAAAAGTGCTTAGCCTATGTGCTAACAATGTTCGTCTTCTAGGAGTATTAGCTAGACTTTGGAAACTGGTACTATTGAGCTGCTAGTGTTATGATGTTCCGAATCAAAGTTTTAAAAAAATCCAAAACAACTAAAGTAATTAATAGATTTGTTCTAAGGACCGGTTTGACAGTCAGCAAACTGGTCCTTGGAACGAAACTAGAAACAGCGATGCATAATAGAAACCTGATTATCAAGAATAATGTGGCCAGGGCTCTTCATAACACAGATCTCCGGATAAGATATTATATGGGCAATAGTGTCACCTTTCTATAGAATTTCATTCCTATTTCCATCCGTCACTCTAGTACCCTTTCCACCTTAAAATCCCGCTTATTCAATCTTTTCTCCCCCCCCCCCTATTCCAATATAATTAAAATAGATGTTCCTTAATAAATAATAACACTGGGATTTAATAAAAAGCGCTATATTATTTTCTAGATGTCCATACTTTTAATTGGTATTATAATTTTTTTTTTATTTATTGATATGATAAGTTTTTTTTTCCCTTTAAAGACTTAAAAGTCATTTTATTATGATTTATCATTTTCTTAATATTAATTAATTATTTTGTTCTTTTATTTGTATTTCTAAAGGGAAATATGCCACAATAAATAAAGAATTTATTATTATTAAAGGAGAAAAATATTGCTGTATAATTCAGGTTTTGGATATATCAGGTATTGGGGGTTCTAAAGTCATTCACTTCATTTTCCAACCCTCTTATTTAACCTAACTAATACTACCTAGCATACTGTAAGATGCGATACAATTTAAGTATAATAATTTATTTAAGATGAAAAAAAAAACATGATATTTTTATGTAACTTAGCATTTACATTAATTAAAATTACAAATATTTCTTCCAGGAGTGTACCAGACATGATGGAAACAGCCAATATACGGTCATTTTAAATATGCTTCCCCTCCCACCCAACGTTTCGTTGAATTTTTCGAATGGAATTGCATTAATCTGAATACTGGAAATATTCCTGTTTTTAAATTATTCAGCGATCATTTTCCGAGCGCAAACGAGCGTTATCATCAAAACAAATTTCAAAAATGCCCCGATCAGCTGATTATATTAGGTTCGACATCTGGGAAAAATGTTTTGATGCAACGAGTTTTAGAATTCACTTAATAAATGTACCCAATGCTAATCAAATTTTTGGCAAAGGGTAATATAAGCGATATATAATTTATATTTTTTTTCTGTTGTCATTGATCATAATTTTATATTAATTTATATATATTTTATTAAATTTGTTTTCAATTATTTACAATAAACAAAAAGTTTTAAAATTGTAATATAAATTTTTTTACCTTAACAAAAATAATTATTTCCTATTTAAAAAATTTAAACTTCATAAATTTATAACGGAAATAAAATATCACTAATTATCTAACTAAAGTGATCTATTTCTATTATGAGAAAGAATTATAGATTTTCTAATTCCTTTAAACGGTATGTATTTTAGAATTTCTATATGATTTTTTAAATATGATAATAATAGTAAGATAAAAATTAGGTTATTTAATTTGAAATAAGACCCTCTTATAATAGTCTTAAAACTTATAAGTGCTATATATTTTATGCACACTTATTATTTTTTTTTTTTTTTAAAAAAAGGTTTTAAGCATTTAAAGACATTTTTTTATCCTATAAAAAATTTTTGTGTATAACTACAATGAGTAGAATTAATAAAAATTATTAGCAAAAAATAATTTTAAAGTACAAAACTTTCAGCATCGGTTTAGTGTTGTACTAAAATATAAAAAATTTAAAAACAGTGTTTAAAACTAATATTTAAATATGGATTATAACCTTTGACTTTACAGATAAATAATTTTAAAAATTAGTATTTTTAATATCTGAGATTTAAAAATAAAAAAGTGTTATTATAATGCATTATATTAATATATAGAAATTAGTTTTACTACATTAATCCTCATAATTTTTTGGCAATTAAAATACAGATATAAGTAATTTAAAGTTTAGGAAAATTATTTGTAAAGCTCGTTAGTGTTGGAATATTTAGAAAATCGTGAAAAATGTTTGCTTTTTAGAGCGTTTTAAAACTGTTACTTTATTTTAAATTGCCACGTTTGATGTATTTTTTTGGTTTAAATCAGCCTAAAAAAATAAAAATATAAACGCTTTCGAAACTCTTCAGGAATTTATATTTTATTAGATGTTTAAACTCATATTCTTATTGTTTGTTTATATTATTTAATTGGAGAGAGAAAACACTTTAATTTTCAAGTGATGCTGCCCCAATATTGATCTTATTAAAATATTGTTTGAGAAATAAAATAAATAAATACATATAGTACAATTCCAATACTCTTGAAAGATATTTTCTTTTCCACTTTAATGATTGTTTGTTTTTTCTTCATTCAGTTTTCCTCCTTCAATCCTCAATTGAGTTATTACACGAAACTTTTTATGAATTAAATCGGCCTGCAAGTTTAGTAAGTAATGGGTATAGGTGGTTAAGGAGTTTAGAATGGCTAAAGGTCTTAAAATTAATTAAATGATTAAAATAATAACATCCAATATAAAATATTAAGAATTAATAATGAATAAATAAAAATCTGTGATTGTATCGCATTCGCTCATAAATAATAAAATTTAACAAATAAATAAATAGATATACGTAGAACTGATGAATTTCGATAGGATGAAGTAGAATACTACAGTAGAACCCCGCGTATCTGGGGTTATTATAAATAAAATATTAATGAAACTCATATATATGGGGTAAAAAGTAATGAGAAATACAAACATCATATATCTGATAGGTATATTAATTATAACATAAGTTAAGTCTCAGAACAATAAATATAATAATAATATAATAACGTGAACTGCTATGAAGGGTCAGAGGTTCAATATTTTGTAAGGAAGAAAGTTGCTGAACAACGGTCATAAAAGGAGGTGATTTTTTCATGATCATGCACAACGACCAGATTTTTCCCTAATCAAGGGTACCCAATTTATGAGGCTGGGTTTCCAGAACCCACAATTAACTCATGGCGACAGTAACAGAATAAATAATTGTCTACCCCAGCAGGATTCGTTCCCGGCTGCTCGGACTTAGTCATTGGTAGAACAGCGCCTTACCTCTGTGCCATCCAAAGTCAGTTATTACTGTTTGTTTAACCAACTTAGTGTTTTTCAGCACTTTATTTATTTTCCTTTTACCGATGGTTAATCTGGAGCTCAGTTAAGCGAGTTACTAATATATTTTATTTTTGTTAAAAAAAAAAAAATAATAAAACAAAATCAGCTGGAGCTGCTGCTGTTAATCTTGTGTCTTCAACATTTCCATTTTCAAAAAACACCTAAATAAAATGTAAATATTTTATTTTTGTTAAAAAAAAAAAAATAATAAAAAAAAAAAAATAAAAGTCAGTGATTGAGAGCTAGAGTGTTTACTATTGTTACCTGCGTTCTGTTGTAGTTGATTGAGTGAAGTGTGAAGTAATTTCATGGAAGGGGTGGCTCAGGAAAAGGGTTGTGGTGTCAATTCGCTATTGCTTCACTTTTTCTTCTTTTTTTGTGAGATATTTAATGGTTATTTTCTGATTAATCGAATCAGTAAACAAAGAGGGTTAAGTATCCCTCACCCCTCACAGATGCGGTAAAAAAGTATGTAACTAGGGTCTAAAGGAGGCGAAGGGATGTGGCAACAGAATAGAAACCACGTGGAGACTCACCCCTAGGCCACAGGTTGTCACAACTGTGCAGATGCGACGGGGATCCAACGTTTTAGGGGATAAAATAAGAAATAAAGAAATGTTCCTGCAGCCGGAGGGGTGAGGAGTCCCGAAATGGGGTAAATCCCGACAAAACGGTAGTTCCTTTTTTGACAAAAAAAAAAAAACTAAAAAAAAAATCGCCACGTGTCAGAGCAGCTGGTTGTCGCCTTAAATTGGACGCTATTGAGCGCCATAGACCCTTCTGTGCTACTCCGATAGCTCGTTGCCAAATTGTTATTGCATTAATCCTTTTGTTAGGCAGGTAAGCAACATTTGCCATCAGTTCGAGGTGGAGACTTAAAGTTAGTAAATTTGCATGATTTTTGAGTCCATAAGAGAATAAATTCCCCTGAAAATAGCATCTTCTTATCACTAAAACATTTATCTTTCTTTGTGTTGATAAAAATATGTCAATTATACCAGTAAAATAATAAATATATATACTCGTTCATCTGGTCGTAATAGATATTTATGATTTTAAAGCATTTTTGCCAATTTTAAATTTTGGGGTATAATTCAAATATTAAAAAAATATATTGCTTAAACATTAAAGAACTATACGAAACATAACATATAGCTCATACGTATATTAATATGCGATGATGTCAAATTTATTAGGCTAATTTAAGATAATTAAAAAATTAACTAAAAATTTAAATTTTGCCGCTCCTGGCATATTTTTAAGAAACACACCTATAAATATCAGTACGCGAACCAAGAAGTAATACTTGACATTAGATTACAACTGCCATAAGAAAATCAAGCTGGTTAGGACCAAGGCTTACAGGCCTGGATCACCTGCTAACATCTAACCTTTCTCTCCGCCTCACACTGATTTACAAAATTATTCTCTGCGAACTTATGCTGGGTAAAATAGCACTGACGACAGAGGAGGAACTTCAACAGTTTCCTGAGACCTATTATGAAACATAATACTTTATAAAGAGTGAAAACTGACTACACTCGTACGAAACTTGGACTGCTGATGACGGAATTATGGCTCATGGAGACACATTAAATTCCTTAATTGTCTCCAACACTCTACTCATCCATTATTCAAGAAATTAACACCAAAAAATGGCAACACACAGAATAAACGTTCAGAAGGTCATATAAAACGTAGGGACTTGAAGTTTTTTCAAAGGTTTTGGCATGGTTCAGAGTAGTGGCGGATACAGAAATTTTCTTTGGGCACGCGCAATAAAAAAAAATCTTTTTAAGGTATATTTCATGTACCGTTCTAATATTTAGCTACTGAAGACAATAAAGAAAGGATTTCCACAGTTTGTTGGAATCTAACCTAAAAATTTAATTATTTTCAGGGGGATTGCATGAAAATACCTCTCTGAATCCGACTATGTTTCATTAGAGAGAGAGATGTGTATGACATTTAATATTATTAATATTACTAAAAGTAAACTATTTCAAGTACCTTCATCTCAGAAAAATGTTAATAGAAATTGCTGCGGTGGGTTATATTTTACAAATCCATGAAACGAGCAGAACCTGTAATTGTTTTTAATTAATAATTTTTTTCAGAATTTAGGTACGTGAATTGACAAAATTATAAAAATGTATAAATTCCTTATTTTTTAATCTTAGCACACTGTGGGCAGTCTGTTTCATGCTTTGCGGTACCAAATAGAGCAAAACATGCCATTTTTTTCCCCTCTTAGAACTAACTACCTGATACTATTTTAATAGAAGCTAGTAAACGTCCGTTAGGAGGAGAGGTAGAGTGGTGATGGGATCAGCGGGAGAAAGTGGACCGGGGCCTGTGCCGGGACAATAATTAAGTCGCTAAATGCAATTAACAAGAGTTTATTAACTGCGCGATCTTCGACCCCGCACGCCAAGGAGCCCGTTAGCCGCTCCGTGTCGATCCGATTCTAATCTGCGCTATTAGAACCCGGTCAGCTCGCGGCTCTCGTGCGCTCTCAGCCTCCGTGTTATTAGGCTTGATTGATTTCTGCTATTCGTGAAACGACGAAGGGTGCCTTTCTGCTAACGAGGTTGGTTCAGTTGAGGATCTACTGGGCCTTGTCCGAGATACGAACCCGCATCGAGAGTAACAAAATGAGTGTAAAATAGTTTTATTGTTCCTTTACCGTTGGGACATTACTAAGCATAAGTCTGCGCAACATCCTTTGTTTAAGGATGAACGAACCTAAGTATGGAAGACTCCTTCCATAGACCCCAATCGGACGGTAGCCTTACAGATATTCATTACACCTCTATTTTTACCATATGCCAAATGCACTTTACGGTATTAGGGATTTATTAAAAACGATTAGAGCAGTCTTTAATAAAAAATAAATTATTTAAATCGAGCAAAATTGAAATAGTGACTAAAATCAGAAATTTATTCCCTAGAAAACTTTGGGTTATAAGCCACACGTTTGTTAAAATCATTAATTTATTTGATATTTGAAAATTAACAAACATTTTTTTTTTTTTTTTAATAATTTATTTATTGATATTTACAACTGTATACACATATATACAACAAGTAAATTTGCTGTAGGTGACATAGTGACATGATAAAAACATGTGGAGAATCTACCCACTGATAGAACTCCAATAACATTTCTATAGGAGAAGATCTCGAGGCCATCTTCTTTTCAGACGCCTAGGAGGATTATTAGGTAATGAAGGAGAAGCCAGGTTCGAAACAAGTGGATTTGGGTGGTTGAGACGTTTATTATGGAAGGAACGGTATCTGGTTCTGGCCAAATCGGCAACATATGGAATATTGAGGTCCTGATGGATGACTTGATTTGTGACAAAGTAAGAAGCATTAAGGATTTTGGACTGTAAGGATTGGATTCTGGAGGAATTTGATGGTTTAGTGGAGCCCCAAAGCTCAACTCCGTATGTCCAGATATACAAACATTAAAAAGAAAAATTGAACATTTATGAGAGTTGGCTTTCTTGATTTTTAATTATAAAGAAATTATGAAATATTTCTGAAACGTTGTCTATTTGCTTGAGTATTTTTATCTGTAATGAAATGCTAAATATATTGAAGCAATAATATTTCTCAGTTGATTCTTCGTTTTAAATTATGGATCATTAAATTATCAGAACTACTGACCACGAGGGACTGTTGTTTTCTCACTTCATGAAGATTGCCGCAACTTCTAAAATCACACAACGCAATCGTAAACACTAACAGCTAAACCAAGTCTTATTAATTGAAAAAAATGTCCAACATTGGACACTGCTTGGTCTTTTAGTAATGACATTAATCATAAAAGTTATTGGGCGTTATCTTAGTTAAAGATGATTCTTTAGAGAATGTTAGCTGATCTGTCAGGTGCTGGGGCGGATAACCCTCCTATCTATGTATCAGATCACTAAAAAAAAAAAAAAAAATCATCAAAGCTCAATAATAATTATTATTAGTGTTTTAAAGTATATGACACAACATAATTATAAGTTTGAGGGATTTTTTTTCAATATATTTTTTAGAGCAGGTGCTAGGGAGAACCAGAACCCCTCTCGATTCGTCCCTCACGTTTTATGCCTTCACCACTGACAATCCTCTGTATACAATCTGTTGATATTTATATCTGCGTATTCGGACTTAACAATATCTTCTCATACACGTCTTAGTCTTTCTATGGTTCACTGCAGGTAACCTACCTAATGGTTAATATTCTATCCAATCTTAAGGCGTTGTTCTTTGACGCAACATAACGTAACCTTGCTTTTAAATTCTCATTTCTTTTTTCTTTTTTTATCATGTTTTAATAATTTATTTTATAAATATTAAATCTCTTTAGAATAAAAAAAGTGATAACCATAACATAAATACCACCGAAATCACTCACTGGTTTATTATTAACGACATATTTCCTCTTACCCGAATATATCGCGTGACCTAATTCTTTAATAGATAATAATTATTATAATTAATGAACAGACATTGAACAATTTCGATAATATCGTGGGAACAGTTATCAAGAAGGTCGTTAAGGAATCGGTCGAATATGTTTTCGTAACCAAGGCCTTAGAGATCCTAGATCCAAATGACCACTAATAATATTATGAGATTATACTTTAAAGATAAAGAAGAAGAATTTACATCAGTACGTTCCTCGTGTTACAGAAAATCTCTTCATCGGCGAGAAGAGCCAAGGACGTAAAGAAATACCCTTCAAAGGATTCGACCAATTATATATTTCCTCAGTCGCATATCACTGCCATTTAAAATGCTAAACAACTCCTGATTCGAAAATTATAATAATTATTCTCCCTTCTACTAACGAGCACATTTATTTTATTTATTTACTTTTTTAATTCAGACAGAAGTCGTGATGACTAGTAGATAATTGTTTATTTGTGTAATTATTGTCTTACTCAGCAAATTGATGATAATTTTTTTTGTTATAATTACGTCATTTAAGATAATATTATCTAATAATAATGAAAATAGTGATTTCTTAACATTTAATATTTCTCAAAGAGAGTGTCTGGTATTTTCTATAATCTACTGAATAGCACCTATTTTTTATAGAATTACATCAGATTAATATTAATAAATTTTATTCAACTATGTAATGGATTTTATATTTTACATACTTAGTTTATTATAGTGAATAGTGAGGTTATAAATCTTAATTAAACTTCTATTAAATTCCCTTTATATTTCAGGAAAGATATTGTAGGAGTGTTTAGTAAATGATTGGCAATGATCATTAAATTTGGAATTTAACAATTGGAAGAAAATATTTGTCAATATCACATTTCATATATTCTATGTTTGCTGCGTAATGAGATTAACGTCCAATAATTTAGTTTTATTGGTCCAATGTAATTCAGTATAAACGTTGAAGTTTATAAAAGGTAGTGTTATCAAACATACGCCTGGTCTATACAGCATACATTGGCCTGACGTGCCTCAGAAAACTGGGTGGGTAAAGGGAGAGGGCGGTCACCAATCCAAGTGCTGCCCACACTTTTTTATCTATAGCGATATTATAGCCTACATTGCTATATACATATGCAAGAAACTTAAGTATCGTACGGTTCTATGCGTCAATTGTGTCAAAAAAGATTTTATTTACCAAATGAAATTATTTTCAATAAATATTTGAAGTGTCTTCCTCTTCTCTGGCTAATAATGAGCCATTCTTAATCAAGCTAACACGGTTTTGAAATCGTAGAAATTTTCCTTTTATCTTATCAAAACCAATCCTTGAAGTATATTATCCACAATTGTTTATATTTCAATATATGTTCAATGTCACACTAAAAATGTTAAAAATAATATCATTTTATTAAGGACTTTTTGACACAATTTAGGTATAGAATTGGTCCGTGAAGTATCATGGTTCTTATTTGTTACAATTACATAAAATCTTATGTTCTAAAACACCATTATATTTATATTTTCTGTTTTTTTATTTCAACCTAAAGAAATTTTTATAGTTTGTTTGTTTAGTTTAATTTTAAATAGTATTGATTTTTATGTTTGTATTTTTGAAGTTTTTTTAGTTAGTTATATTTAAGGTAGTATTTTTTTATTTCGTTGTTCTTACCTTTCGTTTGCTAATTCACCTACTATGCCAATCCCCTCATATATCTCTAGGGTATAATAGAGGTAAATCAATAAATTTATTTATTAAGAATAAAGAAAAAATTATTATTTATTATTTTATATATATATATATATATATATATATATATGGATACGGATACATAAGAGATATATATACACTTACACATCTCAAGTAACACAAAATACACCTAGAGTTACGATGAGAGTATGACGTAACGATTACTAATTAAAGAGAATAACCCGATAATTCCTCACTTCCACTACAATCTGGGCACGGTAATGAGAGTGATTGAAGGCAACTCGCCCTATCATGAGCATTTAACATTATTTATCTTTAGCAATAATTGATCATTAGTTAGCATATCTTTGTAAGGAACACTCGACGTAACTAGGGAGGTTGTTTAACGATTCATGATCAACAAGAGGTAATTAATTGGGTTGAGGTACTGAAGAAACTATCAGCTAATATTCTCGTATATCTATAATTTTAATATCAAAGTTCTTCTAAGAGTAAACATGTAATTGATTTTTTTTTATATAACATTTTTGCATTTAAAATTGCGTTGTTTATACGTGCAATTTAAATCGCTAAATTCAATTGACAAGATTTGAAAAATATGTTTACAATCAATTGATAGAATTTTAAAAAAGAAAATCTTGAACTATAGTTGAAAAAATTCTTTAATTTATTAAAACACAGAGTGCTTAAAGGAAAAAACACTTTATTAAAAATTCTGTTTTAAGGGCATTTTGTTTTGAAATCTATTAATATAAATAGTCTCATAATAAAAAGTTTCGAATTATATGGTAGAATTATACCTTTTCCTTTACATGTTTCCATTTTTTTTCTAGCTTATCATCCTTTATATATGTGTATATATTTTCTATTATTTTAATTTCAAAATTTTCTCTCTTACTCGACAAAATGGTTTTTTTTTCATCAAAGATAAACAGAATTATAATCACAAGTATAAATCCTCGTTCCAATAATCCACTAGCGTAAGTCAACCAAGTTTACAACAACCTTCATCGGAGCCCTCACCTAACCTTATAATGCCAAAAGGCAATCCAAGGTATCCTTCACACCCAGCTATACATATAGTATACCGACGAACGTACCAAATACCAATTAAAATCTTTACAGGAGGGTACGAAAAAAAAAATTAAATATAGGTAAAAATCACCTCCTTGCACAATCGTTGGGCTCGTAACAGTACTTTACAAATTACTGAACCCCTGACCCTTCATGCGGTACAGATATAAATTTAAAAATATAGTTAAAAAATATATATTCATAAAAACCGAATCGTTGGTCGTCCACAATTGTATTCGATTAAAATACATAATAACACTCTAATTTATGCAAGAATAAGAAAAAAATAAAATAAATAAATACATAAGGCTAAAAGTAACAATTATAAAGGATATCAATAAATCAGGCCAACTTGTACCAGCAAATCCAAATAGCTTCTTTCGGTTATAGCTAGTGCAAGCACACGTGTAGAAGCATCTTTAGTATTTTAGATGGGAAATATTGCAATTTTTTTTCACTTTTTCTATGAGGGTTAAAAGTTTACTCACTGTCGGAGTAAATACTATCATTTTAATCAATCAAATGA
>NW_027114585.1:79817-80639 GCF_000696795.3 Halyomorpha halys
GTTCCTATGTTTAGTTTCGCCTTCTTTCAGATGATAAATTTGATATTTCGACCCATCTGTAGATTAGCCTTCAGAGAGAGAAGTGCGGGCCGCCCCCGGAGATGATCTCTTGCCAAATGGCCTATGAAATGCCAAAGGTTACGACCCAGGAGGAGCCAGGAGTACGCAGGTCCTCAAAGGACACGTCGAAAGGAAAAGGAGAAGAACCAGCTGATAAAAAAAGAAGATTAAAACTGAGGCAGTGGAGCATGCCACACCACTTTAAAAACTCGAGTATTTTTTGTCCCGACTAATAAAAACTTTTTCAGATGTTTTTTACCTCCTCTTTATTCCATTTTTTCATTTTATTTTTTCGTTGTTTCGCTACTACTCGTGACCCTGACCCCTAAAGTTGTCGGCAAGTGATTCGTATACAAATAGGCCCGGTATAGAAGAGATTATTATTTTTTTTCTTCCAGTTAAAGATTGTTTTGTTTCCTATAGAAGGGTTTATCGACCGAATAGCAAAAAAAAAAAGTTTTTTTTTAGGAAGAATATAACGGGAATATTTCGATAGAACACGAAGGCATTGAAACCTATTTATCATTCCTGTTATTTTTTGTTGGATTTTTTTTTAGTGGCATCAATGATTAAGATAAACTGGGTTTCTTACAACCGTCTTTGATGCATTTAATAATTCCATGTGTATTTTGATACTTTCTGGAATTAATATCACAAAAAATAGATCGATTATTTAATGTATTTTTAAGGTCAATCATTAAATTTGGAATTTAACAATTGGAAGAAAGGAATATTGAGGTCCTGATGGATGACTTGATTTGT
>NW_027114585.1:80709-91037 GCF_000696795.3 Halyomorpha halys
TCTTTTTCACGTTATTTTATTACAAGGTTTTCCTTTTTATTGTTTAAATTTAATTCACAACATTACTAGATGACTGTAAGATTCATTTAAACGTTGTGCATTATTTCATTTTTTTCTTTAGTTAGTCATTATTATTATTAGTCAAGTATTATTGTTTAATTTTTTTCCAATTTATTTTTGTTATAAATTTTTTTTTCTATTTCGGTCTATGGCACTAAAATCCATTTTCAATGCTTGTTGCATTATTCTAAAGTGACTTATACTAGAATAAATAAAGATATTATTATTGTTCTGACTCAATAAAATCCACATCTACAAACATAATCCCAATTAAATCTTCCCACATATGTTTCGGTCTAGTTATAGTAGCATTCGAACTATTACCTCAATTATAATTACCACATTTTCTGACTTTACGAATTCCTCAGTTTTTTTTATCTTCATCCGGTCCAAATATTCTATGCAACACCTCTTTTTTTTTTTCTTTTTTTTTTATTATACCATTGCGTCGTTTCTTACTTAGTTTAGCATTCTTTGAAAACTGTTGTATAATCAGTATTGTAATTTTGCGACTGCGGAATAACAAGCGTTTCACTCCCTAAATAAAGTATAGGAGGTATATAAACAAGAATAAAACTATAATATATATATAATAAATAAGTGTTAGGTAGTAATAAAAGTTGTCTTGGATTGATGTTCTATCTCTAGTTGTTAGATCTTTTGTTTTTTAATAGATTTATTACAAAGAACATTATTAAGGAAGTTATTTTTTTTATAAGTTGGATTCATTTTTAATCATTTTGTCTATCAAAAGGATTGAGAAAATATCCTTAGAAACACATTAAATTCACATTGTTTAAAATTCAATTATATAATGATAAAAAAATTAAACATATATATTATTCCTTTTTTTTGTGTGTCATAGAAATTTCATACATTTTAACGTAAAAATAATTAATATAATATAAAACTTTTTAATTATAACTACGCACGCTCTGTTCGGAGGCCATTTTAGCACGTTTCGGCCCTTTCCATTTGCTAAGCTCAATTTTTTCTGGTTTATAATAAAATTAAGTGTTTTCATAAATACCATTCCTGAAAGCATTGCTCATTATCTCTTGGGACTCTTATATCTTATCTTTCATCTCCAGAAAAGCTTATGGATCGTCGCTTCTTTCCCTTTTGACCATGTTTGACATTTTTAAACTCAGTCCACAATGAGACCGTGAAATTTGTAAAGTTTTTCCGCAATCATTTTTTTTATATATTTATTAATTATTAGGAATAGATTTATTTTATACTTATTTAAATTTGAAAATGTAAGGACTAGAGACACCGATATATGGTTGGACATTTTAATCAGAGACTATGAACCTCCATGTATATACCCTGCCAGGAGAACCCCAACGCTAATGAAAAATAATTGGGGATGGGGAGGGGTAGGGGATCACCACTTTAAAATATGAAAAAAATCAATAGGCCAGGGGAGGAGGGAGTTCTGTGTGAGGGGGGGCCGAAAAAAAAACAAAAAAACAAATGAATATCTCCGGTCGCTGCATTAGCTCCTGTTCGACTTTAGTCATTTTATCCAACTAAGGATCGATTTGTCGGATTTCCAACGATTTTAATGATGCACGTATTAGAAATATTAAAAATTAATAAATTAGTTCTGCAATATTCACGAATGCTAAGACAGTAGAATTGTGATTAACCGGTGGTAAAAATATATTAAAAAAAATAAAAGTAAAAAAGAAACGCAAACTTTGGTCTAACAAGATAAAATAATTGTGTTTGTAAGTACCATTAAAAACTTAAATGTCGTTTGTATACTCATCATGAATAAGTTTTATTAACTATGAATCTAAGAATGAAAAAATAGGTGTAACAAATTGCCCTGAAAAAAATTATATTGTAATAAAAAATTAATATACACCTCTTCTTTGTTAAATTCTCTTATCTGTCGAATTAAAATTATTCATTTCTTCAAATGTCTGAAGGCTGTGTTGTCTTCCATCTGTTGTACTAACCTAAAATTATTTATCTACTTCCTATTAAGCTTAATTTTAACTAACTTAAAAAATAAAAAAAAAATCCGTAATAAAAAGCTCTATGGAACACAAATGTACAAATACCTTCTCAGTATGATTAAAAATTCAAAAAGGAACTAACTAATGTGTCCAGTAAATCCATCCGTCATTTGTACTTCACAACTACGTTTTCTTAAACCGTTTAGACGTTAATTATTTTATTAGATTTATTATACCTATTTTATACTCCTTGCTAATGGTACATGTGACAAACAAAGAAATTATTTTATTTATGTTTTATAATTTATATTGATTTTACTATAGACTATGGTTACTTTTTGATAATATTACTAGCTTTGGGATAGTTTAGAGTGACCATAGTAGAGAAAGAAAACTGTCTAAGAAAGTAACATCTTTGGAACACGTACATTTTAAAATAAAACAACTTTTTTCTTGTTAGGTGTGCCACTATTCAAGCTTACAGTGATATATTATAATATGTATTACACTTTATATTTTCTATTGGATTTTAATTTCACAAAATATATCAATTAATCGATAAATTAATTAAAATTAAAATCTGTACCACTCCAACACATGAAGGTTTAATGGTGCAGTACTTTGTAAGGAAGTTACTAGACCGACAGTTGTACAAGGTGGTGATATGGTATGAATCACATTCGATCACCAGATTTTTACCCAATCAAGGGTACCCAATTTATGAGGCTAGGTAGACCCTATGAGGGCTACAAACCCACAGAGTTGACTCAGTGTAACAGAAAATCCATTTTCTACCCAGCCGGATTCGTACCCGAGTCCTTGGAGTTAGTAGCATCGTGCCTTAACACAGTGCCACCGCGCTCCCAACCAATTAATATCAGACAATTTCTTTCTTTTATATACTTCTAATGAACAAGTTCTCCTGCTTAACTCGGTTCCGAATAAGATGAATAAGTGGGGTTTTACTGTAATGAGATACAATTTTACATCACGACACTTCATGCATTTCGGGGAGATTACTGAAACAATTTTACATGGACACGTTTTAGACAATACAGTGACCTTTTAAAACTTACTTTTAGAAATTTTGAATTTGTTAAAAAGTTTTGATCGTAGGTTATGAGCAAAACATACAGGAAAGTACCTGAAACTGAGTTCAAAAAAAGTTGTTTATCCTTTAGTTAATTTTAATTAATTTATATTTAAATTAAAATATTATGATTTATCTTAATTAAGAACAACAATTAAAAGCAATCGATGTGGAAATGCTTTCATATTTTCAGACAGTACAGATACATTATGTCAAGATGAATAAATTAAAATTAACAAACTGAACATCTAAGACACGTTGGTGAAAAATATTTCTGATGAGTTTGGGGTAACCGGAAGTAAGTACCTCATTTCCAATTTTTAATTAAAATATTTTTTCCTCGTCTTAACTCTAATAAATAAAAATGAATAAATGAATATCGCCTCTTGTGCTGTGATAATTTATTTTATATTTGGAACTAACTCTGCAAAAACGTAACGCCATTTAACAAAATAAAAATTGATGACAAATTATATAGGTATCGTAAAAAAGGATGGTTGACACGAGATGTCACTAGGTAGAGAGTGATACGTTGATTTTTATTAAGTTTAAATTATTAATATCGTATAGTTGATTTTTTTTTTTATATACGAGGTATTACTATAAGATATCTCAATTCTTTGTTATGAAATTCATAAGTAATCACGAAACTGTTCATTCTAATAACAGTATACACAAAACAGTCAATTCTAATAGTAGTATACACAAAATCGTTTCTAATTTATTTCAATTTATTCTTAAGATATCTAAAAATTCAGTGATCCATTTATTTCTCGCAACCCAACGATTCTATAACTTGCCTTTTAAAGGCAGCTGTTAATTTACTTTCAATAATGCGTTGAAAGGTGAAAAATATATATACTAAGCAGCAGAAAAAACCTGACCAATTTTGGAATTTACCTTCCAAAACGTGCAGATCCCCTTTCTGGACTACCTGCTGACCCATGATCGCATTCTCTCCCATTAATTATCAACACCTGGAAGTCCAGGACCACATGGTCCAGAGACTCCACGCCCCAGAATCCACGTATCCTTGGCAGGACTTGAACCTGAGAGCTCCCATAGTAGCCACTCCAGCGTCACGTAGACATCGCCGAATCCAGCTAACATTTTCTTCTTCGACTCGCTTATTAGAACGACTCTTTTCTTCTGCGTTTTCCTCGCACGTTCCGGCGTTCCGTCATCTTTAAAATTGCCAAGTAATTTTCCCAGTGTACTGTTGTGTCTCAAGAGGTACAAGTCCCGGACCGAGCGTACAAGTCCTCCGAGGAAATCATTCTTGTTTGGTCGTGCGCAAGAAAAAAAGGGTCACTTTGTGAGTAATTTCCTTTGTTACCTTAGTGTATCAAACTCCTACTTGTATGCGTCTTTAGCAATGACAATTACTAATCCAGTTATACTAAAAAAAAAAAATCCGCGACATTGATTTTTAACTGTCAGGATTATTGTAACAATATTTGCGTTTTACTTAGTAATTGCAAGATTGTGAAACAACAATATTTCTGGTTCTCTTTTGATTTCGATTTGTATTACTGACTCTCATATTTTGTTTTATAGTAATTTATTAACAATATATAAATAACTTTAGCAGCTTTCATCAGGGTGATTATATTTCACTCCTTTATTAACTCCCATATTAAATTTCCGATATACAAATGATACTCAGCTCCCGTTACTGCTATCATTTTAACTTTTTTTTTAATTATTTAACTTTTTCATATTTCCACACAACCAAAATCTCTATTGAATGTACAACCTAAACTATGAGCTAATTTTATCCATTCTCTTAACTAGCTGTTATTCTTGATTTGTATACCAGTGACGCGGTGAGAGGGATGCGCTGGGATCTCAAAGAGCCTGCTCTACCCCTCACATGTGGAGGATAGAGTGGGCTCCGGGATCCTCAGGCTGATAGTGTAAATATTGTATGTAAAAGTACAAATGTGACTTAGTGGTTATTTTTATTTTATTATTATTATTATCAATATTATTATTTTTTTCTTTTCAAGTACATAGTTTAATTTTTATCCTTCTGTTTATATATAATTAGGGAGAGATTTTCTTTATTTTTATGTTTTTCTTTTCATTTACTTATATACATTATTATTTTTTATGTTAGTATGAATGTGATCAGTTATCACTATTGCCTATTACTCAATAATGGCAGATTGTAATATTTATCTATATATAAAGTTTTGAAATTAAAAAATATCGTGTAATGCTATCATTTTTGGTAAAAAGCAATATACATATTTTTAAAAGAGTGGTTTGGCAGCAGCCCCTTCGTATGACATCAGAAACATGGAAATCGTTAAATAATAACCATACAAATAAAAAGTAGATATTAATTAGTCATATCATTATTTTTATGCGGCAATTTTCATTTTTATATAGTTCATATTTAAACATTCCATGTGCTATGGGATCATACCAAAGATTCTTCGTAGCTTAATCATCCCCAGACGGCCTTGAGTTGGATGCTGGAGGCCGTTTGGATAAGCTAGATATTTTTTTTCAAACTAGCCCTTAGAACAAGTAGTCGGACCAGTAACCGCCATAGATCGCTTTTCTCTATGTCCGTTGGTCACTAACTCCCACATACTCCTACAATAGAACTAGATCCCAGACGTTGGACGTTGGAAGGTGGAAGGTGGAGCTGTTTTGATATTTAAATAGTTGTACGACCGCGTCCTTGAACAGGTTGGTTGGGGTGGAAGGTTCCCACGAGATGTGGGGGTGTGTATTGACACAGGTTGTGGGGAGTTCCACGCTCCACACCCCACCAGCCTCGCATCACAAGGTCGGTGTCTGGACCAACTATATCCACTTTGCCATTACACAATCCGGTTCTGCTTTTTTTCGGTTATTTTGAATTTTTTTATTACTACCCAGACCGGAAAATTTTATCTGCGAGTTAAAAATCAATTCAAGGTCATGTAGTTCCGGATTGAAACAAAAAAATTTTAAAGGTAGTTAGTAATATTTATTTAAGAACTAAACACTGACTCTTCTTGTTCATTACAGATTTCAATTAATTTATAAATTATTTTCTAATTTAAAAAATAGTTTCCTCGGCTCGACAAGGTTCTCACAGACGAAACAGGCAAAATTGTGTTAAACTATAGGAATCAACAAAACTGTTTTGCTTGGAAATAAATTTCAATACCATCGGCTGAAAAATTATGGACCTCGCAGAGTCATACGACCGACACCTTTTCTGCTAAAAAATATTCGCAGCACTCTTTTCGAGCTAAAAAATTTAAAAATGTCACAATAATTATTCTTAGAGCTGTTGATGTAGAAAATCCTATAAAAAGGAGCAAAGTGGCTGGAATGGTGTGGATATTTAATGTTTTAATTTTTTTTGTTTTGTAATATTTTGAGAAACTGAAATCCGCTTGTGGCATCCCGGGCATACGCTTGGGGCACCCCAGGGTGCCGCGTCACCTACTTTGCGAACCTGTGTTTTATAATTCTGTCTAGAAACAACTTGTAATTTTAAATGAGGTATAGATAGTTGACCGTAGATTAATCATTGGAGAAGTTTGTTGGGGGTGCGGTTAGCAAAAAACTACATAAATAAACAAAACCATATTTATTTATTTTATGCTGACGTTTCGACCTGAGTTTCAAGTCTTCATCAGGGCTATAGAACAAAAGAGATAACAACAACATTTAGAAAAACATAAAATTGAAAAGGAATAGTATACAGACAAATTTGGAATTATATACAAAATATTGAATTGAATCATAAATGATAAAAAATTGATAACTGATAATTGAATAGTAAAAAAAAATAAATTGATTGATAATCGTGGAATTAGATGGTAGTAGATTGAAAACAGTGAAAGATGAAATATAATATCATTATATTTTAATAATTTTAAAGCTCTGCTTGTTAATATCATGTTACAACCAGTTAGAACCTTGTCAAACAAATTTGACTAATGGTACTGTATTGTATTATATTTTGACGAATTTTTAAAATACTAGACCATTCTACCAAAATTGTGTAAGAAAAGCCATTCCAAAGTAATTCGTATTTTTCAATTTTTTTTTAAATAATTACATAAATTATTCCTTAAAAGTATGTAGGGTTTTTAACATATTTCATTATTTATAAGAAAATAATGACAAATTTTCTCCGACAATGTTATTTATAATAATTAGTGGGCATTTTTTCGGCTATTAATTAATTTTCATGCATATTGTATTAAAACATGCTCAAAATATTTGATAGAATAATTAATTTTAACATCTAACATCTTTTAACATTTAACATTTTAACACCTCATAAGAGTCTTTTTTGATTTGTTATTTAATAGTGAAATCATACCAATTGAGAATTAAAAGAAAACAATAAAAATAAATTTAAAAGAATGATTGAATAATTTAACCGTTCTTAATGCTGCTAGAATGCATTTTATGACGTACCGATCTTAAACAATTGTACGTATTAATATATTCTCGGTGGTAAGCACCTCTTTGGGCTTGCTTTAAACTTACTAAAATTTAAAATTAATCTTAAAGTAATTGTTGCCAACAATTTGAAACATCTCCTGGCGTTTGCATGTGGTTATTAACATCAACAAATGATTTACGTCGGTCAGCAAGAAAGTCTGTCTTTTAGGATATTTAGGAGTTTCTGACAAATCCTTTTATAATAAATTAAATATAGATAATATGCTTGAAAATGAAATTTAGCTGAAATGTAGAATAAAAATTATAGCGAATAACTTTTTTGTTGTTACATAAACTATTGTTACTAATATAAATAGAAAAAATATTTTAAAAAATACAAATTTTATTGTCATATTTTATTTTTTAACTAACTTTTTGTGAATTGATATTTTTGATTTATTAAATAAGAGTTAAGTTGTATTGTGAATAAAATATCCAATAAAAAAAACATAGTTTGAGATCTAAACTACAAAATCAGTCTTCTGTATTACAGATACAATATTAGGATAAAAATTCAAGTTTTCTCTATTTGACGGGATTTAGGTACTCATAAAATGAGAATAATTTATTTATTTGTTAATTTTCAAAATTAAAGAAAATTTGAGGTAATATTTTTTTCCATGTAATTTTGAAAATTTGTTGATTATTTATTTAATTGTGTTACCATGAGGGAAAATATATTTCTAATGAGAATGTACACAAAAATAAATAAGAAATAAATTAATATCGTTTATTTTGATGTTTTAAAATTTATTACGTATTAATTATCATTTTTACGCTATTATTATTGATATTTGTTTAAGTAATATTATTGTTATTTATAAGATAATAAGGGAAGATCCCTAACTACAAGACAGACAGACAGACTAGTGTAATGAGACAAGCTACCGTTTGGTCTAGAGACGTCTATAATGAGCATGCGTCCTCCCCTCCCTAGAATTTTTTACAGTTTATTGATTTTCTTTTTATTTCACTCTCTCAGCCGGACTTGCATCTTTAAACCTGCACTGCGATGCACTACTGTCTGCCTCAATAGCCATTCTTCTTAATATAAGAATTTTTTAACAATTTAATTATTAATAAAAATTAATATTTATATAGTTAAAAACTTTTTTTTGGGGGGGGGGGGTAAGATTTTATCTCATTAATTTCATTTAATAAGAAGCTCCAGGCCGTAATGAATGATTCCGAGAATCCTTTTTAATTTCTTCTGCATTTTTTCTCCAGTGCACCGGAGCAAAACCGCATAACGAATAGCATCTGCAAAAAAATTCGAGTTGCACTAAATTCTATCATGGGAAATGTTTCATTATGCGACTTTCCGACCATGAAAGAGGACATACAAAAAAATATATTATTTTTCTATTGTTCGTTTTATTTTACCTACACGAAGTAAGTAAATGAAAACAAAATTACATACATACTTTTAAAAAATATTTATCTGTTGTATTTTTCCTATATTTCTACATTTCGTCAAGGATTTTAAAAAATATACAGGTACAATAAGCAGGCGAATTAATTAGCAGCAAATTAAATCAAGCTTAAAATTTTAGTCACTCTGGCGGTTTTTAAAAACTTTTTAGCGTTTCAGATTCACGATGAACATTTCCTATTGAAAATCTATATTCTATATATTTGCAATAACGAACGCTTGCACAACAAACTTATTGAGTGAGGATAGAGAAAATATAAAAAAATTAAGAACAATTTAAAACGGATTTTTCCACTTGGAGCTTTGGGGAGTATTCCCTGAATTTAATATTTTTCCTAAACATTTTTGGAAAACTGAACTGTCTAAATGTGTTTGTAAGCAATCTCGAATACACTAACCTGGCCGAGTATAATTATACTTTTATTCGGATAATAAATTTTGGCAGTTTGAATTAGATTCTAAAAAATAATTTTTGGGGATTTTAACATCCCTTCGTAAGGACGTCCCTTGTTGTAATAAATTTCAGGTAAAGGGACAGAAACTGGAGAAACTATTATTAATCTATCACCTAGAGGACATTTTGAATTCAGGTCAGAGAGATCTGTAATAGGATCCTCGCTGCATTAGTTAAGACGAGGCGTCAATATGATTTATATAAGGTGTACGCTCCAAGATATCATGAACAGGTGTCATAGCCTAAGATAATTGCTTTCGATAATTAGAGATAACGATTTTAAAGACGTTATTAGGAACTAAATATATAATGGTATCGTTGATTAAAAAAAATAAATAAAAATAAAACAAAAACCGACAACCTATCATTTTGTAAATAAAATTACTATCCTCGAGGAATGATTGGGATAATTAAATTACTCTACGCAGGGGTAACTAATTGGGTATTAAATAATTATTGTACGCAGTGTTGCTTTCATGTTTGTTATTTAGAATTGATAATTAAAATTACAGGAAGAAACCAAAGTAGGTTTTTATAACATTAATTAAATTAAATCTGTATTGCTTCAACCCATGAAGGGTAGGGGGTGCAATAATTTCCAAGGAAGAACTGTTACAAGACAAACGGTTGTGCAAGGAGGTGATTAGGTCAGAATCACTCTTGACCGCCAGATTTTTACCCAATTAAGGGTACCCACTTCATGAGGGTAGGTGTACCCCAGAGGGCTCTCGATTCCACACGGCCGACTCAACTGCTACAGGTAACAGATAATAATTATTTGCCACAGCAGGATTCGAACCCGAGTCCTCGGAGTTAGTAGTCCTTTGCCTTACCATTCCCAGGTTCTTATAACATGGCATATAT